>NW_026986642.1:132500-139255 GCF_031307605.1 Tribolium castaneum | reverse complement strand
CTGTCCCTCTAAGAAGAATTGTTTGTACGCCGACAGTAAAAACCGCACATAGAGACCGGGCGAACCCGGCTCCAGCGGGTATTTGGGATGTCGAAATACGCCTATTTAGCAGGCTAGAGTCTCGTTCGTTATCGGAATTAACCAGACAAATCGCTCCACCAACTAAGAACGGCCATGCACCACCACCCACCGAATCAAGAAAGAGCTCTCAATCTGTCAATCCTTCCGGTGTCCGGGCCTGGTGAGGTTTCCCGTGTTGAGTCAAATTAAGCCGCAGGCTCCACTCCTGGTGGTGCCCTTCCGTCAATTCCTTTAAGTTTCAGCTTTGCAACCATACTTCCCCCGGAACCCAAAAGCTTTGGTTTCCCGGAAGCTGCCCGCCGAGTCATCGGAGGAACGTCGGCGGATCGCTAGCTGGCATCGTTTATGGTTAGAACTAGGGCGGTATCTGATCGCCTTCGAACCTCTAACTTTCGTTCTTGATCAATGAAAGCGTTTTTGGCAAATGCTTTCGCTTCTGTCCGTCTTGCGACGATCCAAGAATTTCACCTCTAACGTCGCAATACGAATGCCCCCATCCGTTCCTATTAATCATTACCTCGGGGTTCCGAAAACCAACAAAATAGAACCGAGGTCCTATTCCATTATTCCATGCACACAGTATTCAGGCGAAGTTTTAGCCTGCTTTAAGCACTCTAATTTGTTCAAAGTAAACGTGCCGGCCCACCTCGACACTCAATGAAGAGCACCGCGGCGGGATTGAGTTGGGCCGCCCTCTCGAGCTAAGCCCACCGGCAGGACGTCCCGCGAAACGCCAGTTAACACCGCGAACGATGAACCGGCGGCGCGGGACACAAATTCGACTACGAGCTTTTTAACCGCAACAACTTTAATATACGCTATTGGAGCTGGAATTACCGCGGCTGCTGGCACCAGACTTGCCCTCCAATTGATCCTCGTTAAAGGGTTTAGAGTGTACTCATTCCGATTACGGGGCCTCGGATGAGTCCCGTATCGTTATTTTTCGTCACTACCTCCCCGTGCCGGGAGTGGGTAATTTGCGCGCCTGCTGCCTTCCTTGGATGTGGTAGCCGTTTCTCAGGCTCCCTCTCCGGAATCGAACCCTGATTCCCCGTTACCCGTTACAACCATGGTAGGCGCAGAACCTACCATCGACAGTTGATAAGGCAGACATTTGAAAGATGCGTCGCCGGTGCGAGACCGTGCGATCAGCGTAAAGTTATTCAGATTCACCAAGTTGTACGATGACGGCGAAACCGCCACCGATTGGTTTTGATCTAATAAAAGCGCTCCTTCCGTCTCCGGTCGGAGCTCTGTTTGCATGTATTAGCTCTAGAATTACCACAGTTATCCAAGTAAATGTGGGTACGATCTAAGGAACCATAACTGATTTAATGAGCCTTTCGCGGTTTCACCTTAATTTGGCTTGTACTGAGACATGCATGGCTTAATCTTTGAGACAAGCATATGACTACTGGCAGGATCAACCAGGGAACTGTGTTTTTGTGTTTTTTGAGACAGACGAGAGAATAAAATACTCATCATCATCGTTTATAAAGATGAAGAATATGCGCGTTTGTGCGAAACAATCTAACATATAAGAAAGTAACGCCACGCTATTTCTTCTTTTCTTCGTACGATATAGTCGTTAAACACCACAACACATATATCGGTCAATAAAGGCATAATAATAATATTTATAATATTATTTTTTACCTTTGCCGATTTAAAAGTTCAAACATTCTCTTCACTCTTCGCAAGATTGAATGCGACGTGAATTTATGAAATTCTTTCGAATCCATAAACGTTACGAATATTATATAAATATTCTCGCTCGGATATTAGAGAGTTGACGCATTTATTATTTTTGTTTGTTTAAATCACAAACATTTGTTAGTTCAACAAAGTTTGATTGCATAAGGACCGCCAACGTAAGAGAATACGTTTTGCCGCATCCGCAATCTCGCTGTGGGGAACTGGGCGAGCCACAAAATCACAAAATAAAGCAATCTCGCAAGCAAAGCCCTATTCGAATTCGATAGCGGAAATGTGCGATAAACGTCGATAAATTGGAAGCAAATGCAGAACGTATACATAATCGGTCGTTTTGTCGTCGTCATTTATGATAAACTTCGACTAAACCGTTACACCGTTCATATCGCCTCACTCAACGCATCGACACACACCACTACCATACATATACCAGCGCGACACCGATCGAGGCAGCCGCTCGGTATTGGATATGCGCACCGCTCCACTGACATAGCTCCACAGGCGACGTCTACCGAAGCGCACAGCTCTATAACTATAAGGCATACACACAAAGGGGAGAAAATATTTTAAATATTGATAATATTAAAAAGTCATATTTTATATTTAAACCATTATAAAATTTAATTATAAAAACGTTTGTTTAAAAAAAAATTATTAATTAATAAAAACAAAATTATTCTAAGCGCCGTACTTCGTAAACGTCGTACTTCGTTCGTCGTATGTGCAAAGTCAAATGAATGCTGTAGTTAGTCGCAGTTGGAACGTCTGAATGTCGTACAACCTAACAATAATTTTGAGTGCCCTAATGTGTAGACGTCGTACTTCGCGAACGTCGCACTTCGTAAACGACGTACTTCGTGAACGTCGCACTTCGTGAACGTCGCACTTCGTAAACGACGTACTTCGTGAACGTCGCACTTCGTAAACGACGTACTTCGTGAACGTCGTACTTCGCAAAGGTTATGCAATATTCATACACATTTGGTGTATTGCAAGTTGCATTTTAATAAATATTATGCATTTTTATGTTTTAATTTAATATCTAGGCCAAAATACTAAGTTTATTTAATTGTTAAATGTGTACGTTTATTTACAGATACGTAATTTACATAAAAATTTGTTTTTTTTTATTATATGCAAACTACAAATAAAATATTTAATATTTTTGAACGTTGTACTTCGTGTAAGTTATGCAATATTGATACAAATTTAGTGTATTGCGGGTCGCAATAATATTAATTTATACTTGAACGTAGTACTTCGTGAAGGTTATGCAACATCAGTACATATTAAGTGTATTGCAGGTTGCATTATTATTAATTTATGTTTTCTCACTTTTTACCTTAATATAAAAATAATGTAATATTTTTGGACGTCGTACTTCGTAAAAGTTATGCAATATTGATGCACATCTGTTGTGCTGCGGGTTGCATTTTATAAATTTAATGTATTTTTATGATTTACTTTAATGTCTAGGCAAAAAAACAATTTTGATTAGTTGCTAAATGTTTACATTTATTTAGAGATACGTAATTTGCAAAAAAATTTGCTGTTTTTTTTATTATATACCACAGAAATAAAATTCTTTAATATTCTTGAACGTCGTACTTCGTGTAGGTTATGCAATATTAATACAAATTTAGTGTATTGCGGGTCGCAATAATATTAATTTATATTTAAACGTAGTACTTCGTGAAGGTTATGCAACATCAGTACATATTCAGTGTATTGCAGGTTGCACTATTATTAATTTATGTCTTCTCACTTTTTGCCTCAATATAAAAAAAATTTAATATTTTTGGACGTCGTACTTCGTAAAGGTTATGCAATATTAATGCACATCTAGTGTGCTGCGGGTTGCATTCTATAAATTTAATATATTTTTATGTTTTACTTTAATATCTAAGCAAAAAAACAATTTTGATTAGTTGCTAAATGTTTACATTTATTTACAGATACGTAATTTGCAAAAAAATTTGCTGGTTTTTTATTATATACCACAGAAATAAAATTCTTTAATATTTTTGAACGTTGTACTTCGTAAAAGTTATGCAATTTTGATACACAATTAATGTATTGTGGGTTGCATTATTATTATTTAATGTTTACGTTTTACTTCATTACTTTGTGAACGTCGTACTTCGTTTGTACTATGAACGCTGCATTTCGTCGCAGTCGGAAGCAACTGCAAATAATCGTCTTACAAGAAAATCGTGATTTTGAGTGCCGTACTTTGCAAACGTCGTACTTCGTCTGTACTATGTACAAAGTCAATTGAACGCTGTTATTCGTCGCAGTCGGCAGCAAGTGCAAATAAACGTCGTACAAGAAAATAATGATTTTGAGTGCCGTACTTCGCAAACGTCGTACTTCGTCTGTACCATGTACAAAGTCAATTGAACGCTAAACTTCGTCGCAGTCGGAAGCAACTGCAAATAAACGTCTTACAAGAAAATCACGATTTTGAGTGCCGTACTTCGCAAACGTCGTACTTCGTCTGTACTATGTACAAAGTCAATTAAACGCTGTACTTCGTCGCAGTCGGCAGCACGTGCAAATAAACGTCGTACAAGAAAATCACAATTTTGAGTGCCGTACTTCGCAAACGTCGTACTTCGTCTGTACTATGTACAAAGTCAATTGAACGCTGTACTCCGTCGCAGTCGGCAGCACATGCAAATAAACGTCGTACAAGAAAATCACGATTTTGAGTGCCGTACTTCGCAAACGTCGTACTTCGTCTGTACTATGTACAAAGTCAAATGAACGCTAAACTTCGTCGCAGTCGACAGCAAGTGCAAATAAACGTCGAACAAGAAAATCATGATTTTGAGTGCCGTACTTCGCAAACGTCGTACTTCGTCTGTACTATGTACAAAGTCAATTGAACGCTGTACTTCGTCGCAATCGGCAGCACGTGCAAATAAACGTCGTACAAGAAAATCACGATCTTGAGTGCCGTACTTCGTAAACGTCGTACTTTGTCTGTACTATGTACAAAATCAAATGAACGCTGCATTTTGTCGCAGTCAGAAACAAAGCAAACGTCGTGCAATGAAACAATAATTTTGAGCGCTGCATTTGTGAGCGCCGTACTTCGTTTGTTACTTTATGGTCACATGAACGTCGTATTTCATCGCACAGAGCACCATACTTAATGCACTTAAATGAACGTTGTACTTCGTACAAGTTAGGCAATATTAATACACATTTGGTGTATTGCGGGTTGCATTATTAATTTACAAAAATAGCTATGATTTTATATACAACTAAAAATAATTCATAATATTTAAACGTCGTACTTCGTAACACTAATACAATATTTAAACAAATGTAGTACTTCTTGAATATAGGCAATTTTCATACACGTTTACTGTGAAACGAGTTGCGTTACAATTAAAGTATACGTAGTACTTCGTGGTTTTAGGCAACTTTAGCGCGCGTTTCGTGTATTGTTGGTTGCATACCTTTAAACAAAATGATTGTGTCATCACTATTTTACCACATGAGCAATCGTGACTTATTATATGCAGTAGTTATTAAGCAGTGAATGGTGCAAGGCGAGCGCTATGTGCTAGGCGAGAGCTATGTGCTAGGCGAGAGCTATGTGCTAAGTCCGTAGAACGAAGTATGTCGTTCGAATAATTTGCTGGCTTTCTTCTACTCTTCCTCTCTCTCTCTCTCTCTCTCTCTCTCTCTCTCTCTCTATCATCTATCTTCTTCCTTTTAATTTTTTTCTTTCTTTTTCTCTCTCTCTCTGTCTTCTTTCTCTTTTCTTTCTCTTTCTTTCCTCTTTCCTCTTTCTTGTATTATTCATCTCTTACTCTATTACTCTTACTCTTTAAGACTAATTGGTTTCTATCACTATCACCAACCACACCATCGTCTTTTTGTTACTTGAGAGAGAGAAATAAGGCTGTACACTACTAAAGTGTATTAAATTGTGGTGAGAAGAGTGAGAGTTTTTAGAGAGGTAAATTTATTTGTAATGATAAAATAGAGTAAGTTCATGTTGGTTAGCCCAAGTTGCATTGCATACTAGAAATTTTTATATAAACAATGTGTACCTGGCTGTGTGTGTATTATGCTGTGTGTGTAATATTATGCATTTTTATGTTTTAATTTAATATCTAGGCCAAAATACTAAGTTTATTTAATTGTTAAATGTGTACGTTTATTTACAGATACGTAATTTACATAAAAATTTGTTTTTTTTTATTATATGCAAACTACAAATAAAATATTTAATATTTTTGAACGTTGTACTTCGTGTAAGTTATGCAATATTGATACAAATTTAGTGTATTGCGGGTCGCAATAATATTAATTTATACTTGAACGTAGTACTTCGTGAAGGTTATGCAACATCAGTACATATTAAGTGTATTGCAGGTTGCATTATTATTAATTTATGTTTTCTCACTTTTTACCTTAATATAAAAATAATGTAATATTTTTGGACGTCGTACTTCGTAAAAGTTATGCAATATTGATGCACATCTGTTGTGCTGCGGGTTGCATTTTATAAATTTAATGTATTTTTATGATTTACTTTAATGTCTAGGCAAAAAAACAATTTTGATTAGTTGCTAAATGTTTACATTTATTTAGAGATACGTAATTTGCAAAAAAATTTGCTGTTTTTTTTATTATATACCACAGAAATAAAATTCTTTAATATTCTTGAACGTCGTACTTCGTGTAGGTTATGCAATATTAATACAAATTTAGTGTATTGCGGGTCGCAATAATATTAATTTATATTTAAACGTAGTACTTCGTGAAGGTTATGCAACATCAGTACATATTCAGTGTATTGCAGGTTGCACTATTATTAATTTATGTCTTCTCACTTTTTGCCTCAATATAAAAAAAATTTAATATTTTTGGACGTCGTACTTCGTAAAGGTTATGCAATATTAATGCACATCTAGTGTGCTGCGGGTTGCATTCTATAAATT
>NW_026986642.1:117500-127500 GCF_031307605.1 Tribolium castaneum | reverse complement strand
TACCACCAAGATCTGCACCGACGGCGGCTCCAGACGGCCTCACGGCCAGTCCTTCTGCGCTCACCGCCGCGACCCTCCTACTCGTCAGGGCTTCATGGCCGGTTAATTAAATAACCGACCGCACATGCCGCTGACGGCCGAGTATAAGCACGACGCTTCAGCGCCATCCATTTTCAGGGCTAGTAACTTCGGCAGGTGAGTTGTTACACACTCCTTGGCGGATTCCGACTTCCATGGCCACCGTCCTGATGTCTTAAGTTACCAACGCCTTTCATGGTATCCCATAAGCGTCGATTTAGGCGCTTTAACTCGGCGTTTGGTTCATCCCACAGCGCCAGTTCTGCTTACCAAAAATGGCCCACTTGGCACTCTGATTCGAGTCTCGCGGCTTCATATAAAGTTCGAGCAAGCCGGAGATCTCACCCATTTAAAGTTTGAGAATAGGTTGAGGCCGTTTCGACCCCAATGCCTCTAATCATTCGCTTTACCGGATGAAACTCGTAAGCGACGAGCGCCAGCTATCCTGAGGGAAACTTCGGAGGGAACCAGCTACTAGATGGTTCGATTAGTCTTTCGCCCCTATACCCAGTTCCGACGATCGATTTGCACGTCAGAATCGCTACGGACCTCCATCAGGGTTTCCCCTGACTTCGTCCTGACCAGGCATAGTTCACCATCTTTCGGGTCCCAGCGTGTACGCTCTTGGTGCGCCTCTTCTCGCAATGAGAATGAGACGCCCCGGGAGTGCGGGGCGACAGCCGTAACGGCCGCCCATCTTCCCTTAGTCCGTGCAAGACGAACTTTCACTTTCATTGCGCCTTTAGGTTTAGTCATGTCCCAATGACTCGCGCACATGCTAGACTCCTTGGTCCGTGTTTCAAGACGGGTCCTGAAAGTACCCAAAGCTATAGCGTCGCAGATCGGCGTTTCAACCGAGTCTGTCCGAGAACTCATTGGCGAACAGCCATTCGTAGACAGAACCGACACCAGGTGCGATTACCGTCATAAACGAACGCGCTTGCCAATGGTCGGACGCTAACTGTGTAGCGGCTCGGCGCCATATGCATACCTTCGAGCGAGTCGACCGGGAAACACCGCGGGTTCGTCCGAAACGGCGAACCGTTCGAACGGGCTCCACCGCGGGCCTTAGATCGACACCCAAAGGATCGCGACGTCCTACTGGGGGAGAAGTGCACGCGTTCGACTTCGGTTCGCATAAACAAAAGGCGCGAACGACGCGTACGCCGTTCGTCGCACGATCATTTAGCGCCGCTATCGAGTCACGCTGAATCTCCCCTTTCGACCTTTCGGGTTTCTCAGGTTTACCCCTGAACGGTTTCACGTACTATTGAACTCTCTCTTCAAAGTTCTTTTCAACTTTCCCTCACGGTACTTGTTCGCTATCGGTCTCGTGGTCATATTTAGCCTTAGATGGAGTTTACCACCCACTTAGGGCTGCACTCTCAAGCAACCCGACTCTGAGGAGAGATCCTCCCGTTATCGGCAACGGTCACTACGGGCCTGGCACCCTCTATGGGCTGTGGCCCCGTTCAAGATGGACTTGGACGCGTCGCACAATCTCGGGATGACGGATCCTCCCTAACACCACATTTCCCGGCGTCCGGTTTCGGCCGCGGGATTCGGTGCTGGGCTTTTTCCTGTTCGCTCGCCGCTACTAAGGAAATCCTAGTTAGTTTCTTTTCCTCCGCTTAATAATATGCTTAAATTCAGCGGGTAGTCTCACCTGCTCTGAGGTCGCAAATATAAATTTGCCTTTATTTTGTCAGACGATAATTACACGTATTCCGTTTATATGGCTGCCTCCAAACAATTTCAAACATCGATCTGACGTCGTTGCGAGAATGTTGTTGTTGTTAATTATAGTGCATAAAATATGCATATAAACAACTTTAACGTCTCGGACACGACGATCGCTTCGTTCGAAATTTAAGCGTTGTGGCTGCTTTTTAATATCGGACGTGCTACGTCTAAACCAACTTTCACCAACAAACTAATAAGAATGTCAGCCGCTATTGCGTTTTAGGATGCCGCGTTATTTTTTATATTGTTTTTATTGTTGTCTACGTTGCATAATATTTTATTATGACAACCGACAATCAATTAACAATTATAGTAACGCGTCATATTTGCACCCAACACGCTCCGACGTAATTGTCTACACAACATTGTGCGCTGTGTTTAAGACAAAAACCGAGCAGTCTTTGAAATTGACACGACCCTCAGCCAGGAGTGGTCCGGGAACAGTATATCCGAGGACCGCAATGTGCGTTCGAAATGTCGATGTTCATGTGTCCTGCAGTTCACAAGTTGACGCGCAATTAGCTGCGTTCTTCATCGACCCACGAGCCAAGTGATCCACCGTTCAGGGTAATCTTTTCAAACAAATTTAAAATATTATTACATAACGCACCGTTCCACATCGAAATCGTTTCATCATCACACAACAACAAAAATAACTACTTAAGGTTATTACAATTGTGATGTATATGTGAGAAACGGACCAATCGAAAGAAACGTTCGGCGTTATATTTTATAATATTTTATTTAATTAAAGTGGCATTTGTATCTACTTATCGAAAAGAGTATGCAGTTATAGTTTAAGTTTACATAAAGAATAACCCGATGATATTAACGTTTTATAAATACGTATATATATCTATTAGGTTTTTTTTCTCTATCAACTTTGTCTATAAAACTCTGCTCCTTTTGCGATAAGCATTATGTATATTTATTAAATAGAAAATATGTCGAAAAACCAGACGTTTTCTTCAAACAAACGCCACAGCTACAAACTTAATCACAACAATATTTACCAAACAATACAATTGTAGGGTGTTTTGTGTGATACGTCGTTTGGTGGGCATTCTAAGAACGTCCGTCGACATAAAAACGAATCAAAAGAAAAGCACAGGCAGTGCAAAACGTTCCTTCGTCAGTCGGGCGTATATCATTTAAAACCCACAGAATCTAAAAAAGTTAATAAATAAACTTTTTTATTTAGATTCCTACGGTTCGTCGCGTCGTTAAAGTAAATTATTACTTCGACGCATGCGGAACCCAGGTACCCGAAAACCGTAAGCCTAAGCGTTTTTTTCCAAACATCACTCTCTATCGATAAAGTAAATTGATTTTATGTATTTATAAATGTGCGTTTGTATGTATAGTAGTATAGTAGTAGTATATTTTGTTATTGGTTGTTTCGAGCTTTTTATTGTTATAAAACGTTTTTGTAGTCTTGTACATAAAGTACAGACGAATAGACAGCCCCTATTATTATTTATTAATAAACTCCAACCATTTACAAATTAAATTACAACTACAACATCTCTTTTACACATTAATTATACACCATCTTTATTTTCTTTTTTCCGAAGCGAATACGATGAAGAAAATACGCAAAGACTGGCTTACAAAATCGTAAGCCTAAGCGTTTATTTTTCAAACATCACTCACCATCGGTAAAGTAAAATGATGGTATGTATAAATGTGTGTTTGTATGTACAGTAGCGTAATAATTTTGTTGTTGGTTGTTTCGAGTTTATTTATTATTATGGTTTGTATGTATAAAGTTTTATTCGTGTACATAAAGTACGATCGTATTGGCAGACACCATTATTATTCATTCTTGTTTGTTATTATAAATAACTCCAACCATATACAAATACTACAACAACAACAACAACATCTCTTGCACATTAATTATACACCACCACTGTATTAGTACTTTTTTTCGAAGCGAATACGATGATGGAAATACGCTAAGACCGGCACTGCGAAAGCAATAATAAAACGTTAGCACATAACCATCTTTCGACAATATTGATTCGTGTTAATGTTCAAAAAAATTCTTCGAAAACGTCGTTTACGGCACGTTTACAATCGATTTATAAAATAAATCGAAAAACGTAACAACAGATCCGCTTAATGCAAGACGACCCGTTGTTGCTTTTCCGTTCGACGCATAATGAAGAATTTTGTATGAGAATTGATCATCATACGAATAGTGTATGTATGTGTGTGTTTTTTGTTGATCAGCACAGACAAAATGTGTGTATGTGTGACAACTAAACAACAACATTTACACGTTAATGATCCTTCCGCAGGTTCACCTACGGAAACCTTGTTACGACTTTTACTTCCTCTAAATGATCAAGTTTGGTCATCTTCCCAGCAACATCGGCAACGTCGAAACGCCACCGCGCACCGGTCCGAAGACCTCACTAAATCATTCAATCGGTAGTAGCGACGGGCGGTGTGTACAAAGGGCAGGGACGTAATCAACGCGAGCTTATGACTCGCGCTTACTGGGAATTCCTCGTTCATGGGGAACAATTGCAAGCCCCAATCCCTAGCACGAAGGAGGTTCAGCGGGTTACCCGGACCGCTCGGTCAGGGAGGACACGCTGATTCCTTCAGTGTAGCGCGCGTGCGGCCCAGAACATCTAAGGGCATCACAGACCTGTTATTGCTCAATCTCGTGCGGCTAGAAGCCGCCTGTCCCTCTAAGAAGAATTGTTTGTACGCCGACAGTAAAAACCGCACATAGAGACCGGGCGAACCCGGCTCCAGCGGGTATTTGGGATGTCGAAATACGCCTATTTAGCAGGCTAGAGTCTCGTTCGTTATCGGAATTAACCAGACAAATCGCTCCACCAACTAAGAACGGCCATGCACCACCACCCACCGAATCAAGAAAGAGCTCTCAATCTGTCAATCCTTCCGGTGTCCGGGCCTGGTGAGGTTTCCCGTGTTGAGTCAAATTAAGCCGCAGGCTCCACTCCTGGTGGTGCCCTTCCGTCAATTCCTTTAAGTTTCAGCTTTGCAACCATACTTCCCCCGGAACCCAAAAGCTTTGGTTTCCCGGAAGCTGCCCGCCGAGTCATCGGAGGAACGTCGGCGGATCGCTAGCTGGCATCGTTTATGGTTAGAACTAGGGCGGTATCTGATCGCCTTCGAACCTCTAACTTTCGTTCTTGATCAATGAAAGCGTTTTTGGCAAATGCTTTCGCTTCTGTCCGTCTTGCGACGATCCAAGAATTTCACCTCTAACGTCGCAATACGAATGCCCCCATCCGTTCCTATTAATCATTACCTCGGGGTTCCGAAAACCAACAAAATAGAACCGAGGTCCTATTCCATTATTCCATGCACACAGTATTCAGGCGAAGTTTTAGCCTGCTTTAAGCACTCTAATTTGTTCAAAGTAAACGTGCCGGCCCACCTCGACACTCAATGAAGAGCACCGCGGCGGGATTGAGTTGGGCCGCCCTCTCGAGCTAAGCCCACCGGCAGGACGTCCCGCGAAACGCCAGTTAACACCGCGAACGATGAACCGGCGGCGCGGGACACAAATTCGACTACGAGCTTTTTAACCGCAACAACTTTAATATACGCTATTGGAGCTGGAATTACCGCGGCTGCTGGCACCAGACTTGCCCTCCAATTGATCCTCGTTAAAGGGTTTAGAGTGTACTCATTCCGATTACGGGGCCTCGGATGAGTCCCGTATCGTTATTTTTCGTCACTACCTCCCCGTGCCGGGAGTGGGTAATTTGCGCGCCTGCTGCCTTCCTTGGATGTGGTAGCCGTTTCTCAGGCTCCCTCTCCGGAATCGAACCCTGATTCCCCGTTACCCGTTACAACCATGGTAGGCGCAGAACCTACCATCGACAGTTGATAAGGCAGACATTTGAAAGATGCGTCGCCGGTGCGAGACCGTGCGATCAGCGTAAAGTTATTCAGATTCACCAAGTTGTACGATGACGGCGAAACCGCCACCGATTGGTTTTGATCTAATAAAAGCGCTCCTTCCGTCTCCGGTCGGAGCTCTGTTTGCATGTATTAGCTCTAGAATTACCACAGTTATCCAAGTAAATGTGGGTACGATCTAAGGAACCATAACTGATTTAATGAGCCTTTCGCGGTTTCACCTTAATTTGGCTTGTACTGAGACATGCATGGCTTAATCTTTGAGACAAGCATATGACTACTGGCAGGATCAACCAGGGAACTGTGTTTTTGTGTTTTTTGAGACAGACGAGAGAATAAAATACTCATCATCATCGTTTATAAAGATGAAGAATATGCGCGTTTGTGCGAAACAATCTAACATATAAGAAAGTAACGCCACGCTATTTCTTCTTTTCTTCGTACGATATAGTCGTTAAACACCACAACACATATATCGGTCAATAAAGGCATAATAATAATATTTATAATATTATTTTTTACCTTTGCCGATTTAAAAGTTCAAACATTCTCTTCACTCTTCGCAAGATTGAATGCGACGTGAATTTATGAAATTCTTTCGAATCCATAAACGTTACGAATATTATATAAATATTCTCGCTCGGATATTAGAGAGTTGACGCATTTATTATTTTTGTTTGTTTAAATCACAAACATTTGTTAGTTCAACAAAGTTTGATTGCATAAGGACCGCCAACGTAAGAGAATACGTTTTGCCGCATCCGCAATCTCGCTGTGGGGAACTGGGCGAGCCACAAAATCACAAAATAAAGCAATCTCGCAAGCAAAGCCCTATTCGAATTCGATAGCGGAAATGTGCGATAAACGTCGATAAATTGGAAGCAAATGCAGAACGTATACATAATCGGTCGTTTTGTCGTCGTCATTTATGATAAACTTCGACTAAACCGTTACACCGTTCATATCGCCTCACTCAACGCATCGACACACACCACTACCATACATATACCAGCGCGACACCGATCGAGGCAGCCGCTCGGTATTGGATATGCGCACCGCTCCACTGACATAGCTCCACAGGCGACGTCTACCGAAGCGCACAGCTCTATAACTATAAGGCATACACACAAAGGGGAGAAAATATTTTAAATATTGATAATATTAAAAAGTCATATTTTATATTTAAACCATTATAAAATTTAATTATAAAAACGTTTGTTTAAAAAAAAATTATTAATTAATAAAAACAAAATTATTCTAAGCGCCGTACTTCGTAAACGTCGTACTTCGTTCGTCGTATGTGCAAAGTCAAATGAATGCTGTAGTTAGTCGCAGTTGGAACGTCTGAATGTCGTACAACCTAACAATAATTTTGAGTGCCCTAATGTGTAGACGTCGTACTTCGCGAACGTCGCACTTCGTAAACGACGTACTTCGTGAACGTCGCACTTCGTGAACGTCGCACTTCGTAAACGACGTACTTCGTGAACGTCGCACTTCGTAAACGACGTACTTCGTGAACGTCGTACTTCGCAAAGGTTATGCAATATTCATACACATTTGGTGTATTGCAAGTTGCATTTTAATAAATATTATGCATTTTTATGTTTTAATTTAATATCTAGGCCAAAATACTAAGTTTATTTAATTGTTAAATGTGTACGTTTATTTACAGATACGTAATTTACATAAAAATTTGTTTTTTTTTATTATATGCAAACTACAAATAAAATATTTAATATTTTTGAACGTTGTACTTCGTGTAAGTTATGCAATATTGATACAAATTTAGTGTATTGCGGGTCGCAATAATATTAATTTATACTTGAACGTAGTACTTCGTGAAGGTTATGCAACATCAGTACATATTAAGTGTATTGCAGGTTGCATTATTATTAATTTATGTTTTCTCACTTTTTACCTTAATATAAAAATAATGTAATATTTTTGGACGTCGTACTTCGTAAAAGTTATGCAATATTGATGCACATCTGTTGTGCTGCGGGTTGCATTTTATAAATTTAATGTATTTTTATGATTTACTTTAATGTCTAGGCAAAAAAACAATTTTGATTAGTTGCTAAATGTTTACATTTATTTAGAGATACGTAATTTGCAAAAAAATTTGCTGTTTTTTTTATTATATACCACAGAAATAAAATTCTTTAATATTCTTGAACGTCGTACTTCGTGTAGGTTATGCAATATTAATACAAATTTAGTGTATTGCGGGTCGCAATAATATTAATTTATATTTAAACGTAGTACTTCGTGAAGGTTATGCAACATCAGTACATATTCAGTGTATTGCAGGTTGCACTATTATTAATTTATGTCTTCTCACTTTTTGCCTCAATATAAAAAAAATTTAATATTTTTGGACGTCGTACTTCGTAAAGGTTATGCAATATTAATGCACATCTAGTGTGCTGCGGGTTGCATTCTATAAATTTAATATATTTTTATGTTTTACTTTAATATCTAAGCAAAAAAACAATTTTGATTAGTTGCTAAATGTTTACATTTATTTACAGATACGTAATTTGCAAAAAAATTTGCTGGTTTTTTATTATATACCACAGAAATAAAATTCTTTAATATTTTTGAACGTTGTACTTCGTAAAAGTTATGCAATTTTGATACACAATTAATGTATTGTGGGTTGCATTATTATTATTTAATGTTTACGTTTTACTTCATTACTTTGTGAACGTCGTACTTCGTTTGTACTATGAACGCTGCATTTCGTCGCAGTCGGAAGCAACTGCAAATAATCGTCTTACAAGAAAATCGTGATTTTGAGTGCCGTACTTTGCAAACGTCGTACTTCGTCTGTACTATGTACAAAGTCAATTGAACGCTGTTATTCGTCGCAGTCGGCAGCAAGTGCAAATAAACGTCGTACAAGAAAATAATGATTTTGAGTGCCGTACTTCGCAAACGTCGTACTTCGTCTGTACCATGTACAAAGTCAATTGAACGCTAAACTTCGTCGCAGTCGGAAGCAACTGCAAATAAACGTCTTACAAGAAAATCACGATTTTGAGTGCCGTACTTCGCAAACGTCGTACTTCGTCTGTACTATGTACAAAGTCAATTAAACGCTGTACTTCGTCGCAGTCGGCAGCACGTGCAAATAAACGTCGTACAAGAAAATCACAATTTTGAGTGCCGTACTTCGCAAACGTCGTACTTCGTCTGTACTATGTACAAAGTCAATTGAACGCTGTACTCCGTCGCAGTCGGCAGCACATGCAAATAAACGTCGTACAAGAAAATCACGATTTTGAGTGCCGTACTTCGCAAACGTCGTACTTCGTCTGTACTATGTACAAAGTCAAATGAACGCTAAACTTCGTCGCAGTCGACAGCAAGTGCAAATAAACGTCGAACAAGAAAATCATGATTTTGAGTGCCGTACTTCGCAAACGTCGTACTTCGTCTGTACTATGTACAAAGTCAATTGAACGCTGTACTTCGTCGCAATCGGCAGCACGTGCAAATAAACGTCGTACAAGAAAATCACGATCTTGAGTGCCGTACTTCGTAAACGTCGTACTTTGTCTGTACTATGTACAAAATCAAATGAACGCTGCATTTTGTCGCAGTCAGAAACAAAGCAAACGTCGTGCAATGAAACAATAATTTTGAGCGCTGCATTTGTGAGCGCCGTACTTCGTTTGTTACTTTATGGTCACATGAACGTCGTATTTCATCGCACAGAGCACCATACTTAATGCACTTAAATGAACGTTGTACTTCGTACAAGTTAGGCAATATTAATACACATTTGGTGTATTGCGGGTTGCATTATTAATTTACAAAAATAGCTATGATTTTATATACAACTAAAAATAATTCATAATATTTAAACGTCGTACTTCGTAACACTAATACAATATTTAAACAAATGTAGTACTTCTTGAATATAGGCAATTTTCATACACGTTTACTGTGAAACGAGTTGCGTTACAATTAAAGTATACGTAGTACTTCGTGGTTTTAGGCAACTTTAGCGCGCGTTTCGTGTATTGTTGGTTGCATACCTTTAAACAAAATGATTGTGTCATCACTATTTTACCACATGAGCAATCGTGACTTATTATATGCAGTAGTTATTAAGCAGTGAATGGTGCAAGGCGAGCGCTATGTGCTAGGCGAGAGCTATGTGCTAGGCGAGAGCTATGTGCTAAGTCCGTAGAACGAAGTATGTCGTTCGAATAATTTGCTGGCTTTCTTCTACTCTTCCTCTCTCTCTCTCTCTCTCTCT
>NW_026986642.1:105000-112500 GCF_031307605.1 Tribolium castaneum | reverse complement strand
TGCCTCCAAACAATTTCAAACATCGATCTGACGTCGTTGCGAGAATGTTGTTGTTGTTAATTATAGTGCATAAAATATGCATATAAACAACTTTAACGTCTCGGACACGACGATCGCTTCGTTCGAAATTTAAGCGTTGTGGCTGCTTTTTAATATCGGACGTGCTACGTCTAAACCAACTTTCACCAACAAACTAATAAGAATGTCAGCCGCTATTGCGTTTTAGGATGCCGCGTTATTTTTTATATTGTTTTTATTGTTGTCTACGTTGCATAATATTTTATTATGACAACCGACAATCAATTAACAATTATAGTAACGCGTCATATTTGCACCCAACACGCTCCGACGTAATTGTCTACACAACATTGTGCGCTGTGTTTAAGACAAAAACCGAGCAGTCTTTGAAATTGACACGACCCTCAGCCAGGAGTGGTCCGGGAACAGTATATCCGAGGACCGCAATGTGCGTTCGAAATGTCGATGTTCATGTGTCCTGCAGTTCACAAGTTGACGCGCAATTAGCTGCGTTCTTCATCGACCCACGAGCCAAGTGATCCACCGTTCAGGGTAATCTTTTCAAACAAATTTAAAATATTATTACATAACGCACCGTTCCACATCGAAATCGTTTCATCATCACACAACAACAAAAATAACTACTTAAGGTTATTACAATTGTGATGTATATGTGAGAAACGGACCAATCGAAAGAAACGTTCGGCGTTATATTTTATAATATTTTATTTAATTAAAGTGGCATTTGTATCTACTTATCGAAAAGAGTATGCAGTTATAGTTTAAGTTTACATAAAGAATAACCCGATGATATTAACGTTTTATAAATACGTATATATATCTATTAGGTTTTTTTTCTCTATCAACTTTGTCTATAAAACTCTGCTCCTTTTGCGATAAGCATTATGTATATTTATTAAATAGAAAATATGTCGAAAAACCAGACGTTTTCTTCAAACAAACGCCACAGCTACAAACTTAATCACAACAATATTTACCAAACAATACAATTGTAGGGTGTTTTGTGTGATACGTCGTTTGGTGGGCATTCTAAGAACGTCCGTCGACATAAAAACGAATCAAAAGAAAAGCACAGGCAGTGCAAAACGTTCCTTCGTCAGTCGGGCGTATATCATTTAAAACCCACAGAATCTAAAAAAGTTAATAAATAAACTTTTTTATTTAGATTCCTACGGTTCGTCGCGTCGTTAAAGTAAATTATTACTTCGACGCATGCGGAACCCAGGTACCC
This sequence comes from Tribolium castaneum, assembly GCF_031307605.1. NCBI lineage: Eukaryota > Metazoa > Arthropoda > Insecta > Coleoptera > Tenebrionidae > Tribolium > Tribolium castaneum. Next base: position 111,230 of record NW_026986642.1, on the reverse strand, counting down.
GAAAACCGTAAGCCTAAGCGTTTTTTTCCAAACATCACTCTCTATCGATAAAGTAAATTGATTTTATGTATTTATAAATGTGCGTTTGTATGTATAGTAGTATAGTAGTAGTATATTTTGTTATTGGTTGTTTCGAGCTTTTTATTGTTATAAAACGTTTTTGTAGTCTTGTACATAAAGTACAGACGAATAGACAGCCCCTATTATTATTTATTAATAAACTCCAACCATTTACAAATTAAATTACAACTACAACATCTCTTTTACACATTAATTATACACCATCTTTATTTTCTTTTTTCCGAAGCGAATACGATGAAGAAAATACGCAAAGACTGGCTTACAAAATCGTAAGCCTAAGCGTTTATTTTTCAAACATCACTCACCATCGGTAAAGTAAAATGATGGTATGTATAAATGTGTGTTTGTATGTACAGTAGCGTAATAATTTTGTTGTTGGTTGTTTCGAGTTTATTTATTATTATGGTTTGTATGTATAAAGTTTTATTCGTGTACATAAAGTACGATCGTATTGGCAGACACCATTATTATTCATTCTTGTTTGTTATTATAAATAACTCCAACCATATACAAATACTACAACAACAACAACAACATCTCTTGCACATTAATTATACACCACCACTGTATTAGTACTTTTTTTCGAAGCGAATACGATGATGGAAATACGCTAAGACCGGCACTGCGAAAGCAATAATAAAACGTTAGCACATAACCATCTTTCGACAATATTGATTCGTGTTAATGTTCAAAAAAATTCTTCGAAAACGTCGTTTACGGCACGTTTACAATCGATTTATAAAATAAATCGAAAAACGTAACAACAGATCCGCTTAATGCAAGACGACCCGTTGTTGCTTTTCCGTTCGACGCATAATGAAGAATTTTGTATGAGAATTGATCATCATACGAATAGTGTATGTATGTGTGTGTTTTTTGTTGATCAGCACAGACAAAATGTGTGTATGTGTGACAACTAAACAACAACATTTACACGTTAATGATCCTTCCGCAGGTTCACCTACGGAAACCTTGTTACGACTTTTACTTCCTCTAAATGATCAAGTTTGGTCATCTTCCCAGCAACATCGGCAACGTCGAAACGCCACCGCGCACCGGTCCGAAGACCTCACTAAATCATTCAATCGGTAGTAGCGACGGGCGGTGTGTACAAAGGGCAGGGACGTAATCAACGCGAGCTTATGACTCGCGCTTACTGGGAATTCCTCGTTCATGGGGAACAATTGCAAGCCCCAATCCCTAGCACGAAGGAGGTTCAGCGGGTTACCCGGACCGCTCGGTCAGGGAGGACACGCTGATTCCTTCAGTGTAGCGCGCGTGCGGCCCAGAACATCTAAGGGCATCACAGACCTGTTATTGCTCAATCTCGTGCGGCTAGAAGCCGCCTGTCCCTCTAAGAAGAATTGTTTGTACGCCGACAGTAAAAACCGCACATAGAGACCGGGCGAACCCGGCTCCAGCGGGTATTTGGGATGTCGAAATACGCCTATTTAGCAGGCTAGAGTCTCGTTCGTTATCGGAATTAACCAGACAAATCGCTCCACCAACTAAGAACGGCCATGCACCACCACCCACCGAATCAAGAAAGAGCTCTCAATCTGTCAATCCTTCCGGTGTCCGGGCCTGGTGAGGTTTCCCGTGTTGAGTCAAATTAAGCCGCAGGCTCCACTCCTGGTGGTGCCCTTCCGTCAATTCCTTTAAGTTTCAGCTTTGCAACCATACTTCCCCCGGAACCCAAAAGCTTTGGTTTCCCGGAAGCTGCCCGCCGAGTCATCGGAGGAACGTCGGCGGATCGCTAGCTGGCATCGTTTATGGTTAGAACTAGGGCGGTATCTGATCGCCTTCGAACCTCTAACTTTCGTTCTTGATCAATGAAAGCGTTTTTGGCAAATGCTTTCGCTTCTGTCCGTCTTGCGACGATCCAAGAATTTCACCTCTAACGTCGCAATACGAATGCCCCCATCCGTTCCTATTAATCATTACCTCGGGGTTCCGAAAACCAACAAAATAGAACCGAGGTCCTATTCCATTATTCCATGCACACAGTATTCAGGCGAAGTTTTAGCCTGCTTTAAGCACTCTAATTTGTTCAAAGTAAACGTGCCGGCCCACCTCGACACTCAATGAAGAGCACCGCGGCGGGATTGAGTTGGGCCGCCCTCTCGAGCTAAGCCCACCGGCAGGACGTCCCGCGAAACGCCAGTTAACACCGCGAACGATGAACCGGCGGCGCGGGACACAAATTCGACTACGAGCTTTTTAACCGCAACAACTTTAATATACGCTATTGGAGCTGGAATTACCGCGGCTGCTGGCACCAGACTTGCCCTCCAATTGATCCTCGTTAAAGGGTTTAGAGTGTACTCATTCCGATTACGGGGCCTCGGATGAGTCCCGTATCGTTATTTTTCGTCACTACCTCCCCGTGCCGGGAGTGGGTAATTTGCGCGCCTGCTGCCTTCCTTGGATGTGGTAGCCGTTTCTCAGGCTCCCTCTCCGGAATCGAACCCTGATTCCCCGTTACCCGTTACAACCATGGTAGGCGCAGAACCTACCATCGACAGTTGATAAGGCAGACATTTGAAAGATGCGTCGCCGGTGCGAGACCGTGCGATCAGCGTAAAGTTATTCAGATTCACCAAGTTGTACGATGACGGCGAAACCGCCACCGATTGGTTTTGATCTAATAAAAGCGCTCCTTCCGTCTCCGGTCGGAGCTCTGTTTGCATGTATTAGCTCTAGAATTACCACAGTTATCCAAGTAAATGTGGGTACGATCTAAGGAACCATAACTGATTTAATGAGCCTTTCGCGGTTTCACCTTAATTTGGCTTGTACTGAGACATGCATGGCTTAATCTTTGAGACAAGCATATGACTACTGGCAGGATCAACCAGGGAACTGTGTTTTTGTGTTTTTTGAGACAGACGAGAGAATAAAATACTCATCATCATCGTTTATAAAGATGAAGAATATGCGCGTTTGTGCGAAACAATCTAACATATAAGAAAGTAACGCCACGCTATTTCTTCTTTTCTTCGTACGATATAGTCGTTAAACACCACAACACATATATCGGTCAATAAAGGCATAATAATAATATTTATAATATTATTTTTTACCTTTGCCGATTTAAAAGTTCAAACATTCTCTTCACTCTTCGCAAGATTGAATGCGACGTGAATTTATGAAATTCTTTCGAATCCATAAACGTTACGAATATTATATAAATATTCTCGCTCGGATATTAGAGAGTTGACGCATTTATTATTTTTGTTTGTTTAAATCACAAACATTTGTTAGTTCAACAAAGTTTGATTGCATAAGGACCGCCAACGTAAGAGAATACGTTTTGCCGCATCCGCAATCTCGCTGTGGGGAACTGGGCGAGCCACAAAATCACAAAATAAAGCAATCTCGCAAGCAAAGCCCTATTCGAATTCGATAGCGGAAATGTGCGATAAACGTCGATAAATTGGAAGCAAATGCAGAACGTATACATAATCGGTCGTTTTGTCGTCGTCATTTATGATAAACTTCGACTAAACCGTTACACCGTTCATATCGCCTCACTCAACGCATCGACACACACCACTACCATACATATACCAGCGCGACACCGATCGAGGCAGCCGCTCGGTATTGGATATGCGCACCGCTCCACTGACATAGCTCCACAGGCGACGTCTACCGAAGCGCACAGCTCTATAACTATAAGGCATACACACAAAGGGGAGAAAATATTTTAAATATTGATAATATTAAAAAGTCATATTTTATATTTAAACCATTATAAAATTTAATTATAAAAACGTTTGTTTAAAAAAAAATTATTAATTAATAAAAACAAAATTATTCTAAGCGCCGTACTTCGTAAACGTCGTACTTCGTTCGTCGTATGTGCAAAGTCAAATGAATGCTGTAGTTAGTCGCAGTTGGAACGTCTGAATGTCGTACAACCTAACAATAATTTTGAGTGCCCTAATGTGTAGACGTCGTACTTCGCGAACGTCGCACTTCGTAAACGACGTACTTCGTGAACGTCGCACTTCGTGAACGTCGCACTTCGTAAACGACGTACTTCGTGAACGTCGCACTTCGTAAACGACGTACTTCGTGAACGTCGTACTTCGCAAAGGTTATGCAATATTCATACACATTTGGTGTATTGCAAGTTGCATTTTAATAAATATTATGCATTTTTATGTTTTAATTTAATATCTAGGCCAAAATACTAAGTTTATTTAATTGTTAAATGTGTACGTTTATTTACAGATACGTAATTTACATAAAAATTTGTTTTTTTTTATTATATGCAAACTACAAATAAAATATTTAATATTTTTGAACGTTGTACTTCGTGTAAGTTATGCAATATTGATACAAATTTAGTGTATTGCGGGTCGCAATAATATTAATTTATACTTGAACGTAGTACTTCGTGAAGGTTATGCAACATCAGTACATATTAAGTGTATTGCAGGTTGCATTATTATTAATTTATGTTTTCTCACTTTTTACCTTAATATAAAAATAATGTAATATTTTTGGACGTCGTACTTCGTAAAAGTTATGCAATATTGATGCACATCTGTTGTGCTGCGGGTTGCATTTTATAAATTTAATGTATTTTTATGATTTACTTTAATGTCTAGGCAAAAAAACAATTTTGATTAGTTGCTAAATGTTTACATTTATTTAGAGATACGTAATTTGCAAAAAAATTTGCTGTTTTTTTTATTATATACCACAGAAATAAAATTCTTTAATATTCTTGAACGTCGTACTTCGTGTAGGTTATGCAATATTAATACAAATTTAGTGTATTGCGGGTCGCAATAATATTAATTTATATTTAAACGTAGTACTTCGTGAAGGTTATGCAACATCAGTACATATTCAGTGTATTGCAGGTTGCACTATTATTAATTTATGTCTTCTCACTTTTTGCCTCAATATAAAAAAAATTTAATATTTTTGGACGTCGTACTTCGTAAAGGTTATGCAATATTAATGCACATCTAGTGTGCTGCGGGTTGCATTCTATAAATTTAATATATTTTTATGTTTTACTTTAATATCTAAGCAAAAAAACAATTTTGATTAGTTGCTAAATGTTTACATTTATTTACAGATACGTAATTTGCAAAAAAATTTGCTGGTTTTTTATTATATACCACAGAAATAAAATTCTTTAATATTTTTGAACGTTGTACTTCGTAAAAGTTATGCAATTTTGATACACAATTAATGTATTGTGGGTTGCATTATTATTATTTAATGTTTACGTTTTACTTCATTACTTTGTGAACGTCGTACTTCGTTTGTACTATGAACGCTGCATTTCGTCGCAGTCGGAAGCAACTGCAAATAATCGTCTTACAAGAAAATCGTGATTTTGAGTGCCGTACTTTGCAAACGTCGTACTTCGTCTGTACTATGTACAAAGTCAATTGAACGCTGTTATTCGTCGCAGTCGGCAGCAAGTGCAAATAAACGTCGTACAAGAAAATAATGATTTTGAGTGCCGTACTTCGCAAACGTCGTACTTCGTCTGTACCATGTACAAAGTCAATTGAACGCTAAACTTCGTCGCAGTCGGAAGCAACTGCAAATAAACGTCTTACAAGAAAATCACGATTTTGAGTGCCGTACTTCGCAAACGTCGTACTTCGTCTGTACTATGTACAAAGTCAATTAAACGCTGTACTTCGTCGCAGTCGGCAGCACGTGCAAATAAACGTCGTACAAGAAAATCACAATTTTGAGTGCCGTACTTCGCAAACGTCGTACTTCGTCTGTACTATGTACAAAGTCAATTGAACGCTGTACTCCGTCGCAGTCGGCAGCACATGCAAATAAACGTCGTACAAGAAAATCACGATTTTGAGTGCCGTACTTCGCAAACGTCGTACTTCGTCTGTACTATGTACAAAGTCAAATGAACGCTAAACTTCGTCGCAGTCGACAGCAAGTGCAAATAAACGTCGAACAAGAAAATCATGATTTTGAGTGCCGTACTTCGCAAACGTCGTACTTCGTCTGTACTATGTACAAAGTCAATTGAACGCTGTACTTCGTCGCAATCGGCAGCACGTGCAAATAAACGTCGTACAAGAAAATCACGATCTTGAGTGCCGTACTTCGTAAACGTCGTACTTTGTCTGTACTATGTACAAAATCAAATG
>NW_026986642.1:92500-100000 GCF_031307605.1 Tribolium castaneum | reverse complement strand
CGCTAACTGTGTAGCGGCTCGGCGCCATATGCATACCTTCGAGCGAGTCGACCGGGAAACACCGCGGGTTCGTCCGAAACGGCGAACCGTTCGAACGGGCTCCACCGCGGGCCTTAGATCGACACCCAAAGGATCGCGACGTCCTACTGGGGGAGAAGTGCACGCGTTCGACTTCGGTTCGCATAAACAAAAGGCGCGAACGACGCGTACGCCGTTCGTCGCACGATCATTTAGCGCCGCTATCGAGTCACGCTGAATCTCCCCTTTCGACCTTTCGGGTTTCTCAGGTTTACCCCTGAACGGTTTCACGTACTATTGAACTCTCTCTTCAAAGTTCTTTTCAACTTTCCCTCACGGTACTTGTTCGCTATCGGTCTCGTGGTCATATTTAGCCTTAGATGGAGTTTACCACCCACTTAGGGCTGCACTCTCAAGCAACCCGACTCTGAGGAGAGATCCTCCCGTTATCGGCAACGGTCACTACGGGCCTGGCACCCTCTATGGGCTGTGGCCCCGTTCAAGATGGACTTGGACGCGTCGCACAATCTCGGGATGACGGATCCTCCCTAACACCACATTTCCCGGCGTCCGGTTTCGGCCGCGGGATTCGGTGCTGGGCTTTTTCCTGTTCGCTCGCCGCTACTAAGGAAATCCTAGTTAGTTTCTTTTCCTCCGCTTAATAATATGCTTAAATTCAGCGGGTAGTCTCACCTGCTCTGAGGTCGCAAATATAAATTTGCCTTTATTTTGTCAGACGATAATTACACGTATTCCGTTTATATGGCTGCCTCCAAACAATTTCAAACATCGATCTGACGTCGTTGCGAGAATGTTGTTGTTGTTAATTATAGTGCATAAAATATGCATATAAACAACTTTAACGTCTCGGACACGACGATCGCTTCGTTCGAAATTTAAGCGTTGTGGCTGCTTTTTAATATCGGACGTGCTACGTCTAAACCAACTTTCACCAACAAACTAATAAGAATGTCAGCCGCTATTGCGTTTTAGGATGCCGCGTTATTTTTTATATTGTTTTTATTGTTGTCTACGTTGCATAATATTTTATTATGACAACCGACAATCAATTAACAATTATAGTAACGCGTCATATTTGCACCCAACACGCTCCGACGTAATTGTCTACACAACATTGTGCGCTGTGTTTAAGACAAAAACCGAGCAGTCTTTGAAATTGACACGACCCTCAGCCAGGAGTGGTCCGGGAACAGTATATCCGAGGACCGCAATGTGCGTTCGAAATGTCGATGTTCATGTGTCCTGCAGTTCACAAGTTGACGCGCAATTAGCTGCGTTCTTCATCGACCCACGAGCCAAGTGATCCACCGTTCAGGGTAATCTTTTCAAACAAATTTAAAATATTATTACATAACGCACCGTTCCACATCGAAATCGTTTCATCATCACACAACAACAAAAATAACTACTTAAGGTTATTACAATTGTGATGTATATGTGAGAAACGGACCAATCGAAAGAAACGTTCGGCGTTATATTTTATAATATTTTATTTAATTAAAGTGGCATTTGTATCTACTTATCGAAAAGAGTATGCAGTTATAGTTTAAGTTTACATAAAGAATAACCCGATGATATTAACGTTTTATAAATACGTATATATATCTATTAGGTTTTTTTTCTCTATCAACTTTGTCTATAAAACTCTGCTCCTTTTGCGATAAGCATTATGTATATTTATTAAATAGAAAATATGTCGAAAAACCAGACGTTTTCTTCAAACAAACGCCACAGCTACAAACTTAATCACAACAATATTTACCAAACAATACAATTGTAGGGTGTTTTGTGTGATACGTCGTTTGGTGGGCATTCTAAGAACGTCCGTCGACATAAAAACGAATCAAAAGAAAAGCACAGGCAGTGCAAAACGTTCCTTCGTCAGTCGGGCGTATATCATTTAAAACCCACAGAATCTAAAAAAGTTAATAAATAAACTTTTTTATTTAGATTCCTACGGTTCGTCGCGTCGTTAAAGTAAATTATTACTTCGACGCATGCGGAACCCAGGTACCCGAAAACCGTAAGCCTAAGCGTTTTTTTCCAAACATCACTCTCTATCGATAAAGTAAATTGATTTTATGTATTTATAAATGTGCGTTTGTATGTATAGTAGTATAGTAGTAGTATATTTTGTTATTGGTTGTTTCGAGCTTTTTATTGTTATAAAACGTTTTTGTAGTCTTGTACATAAAGTACAGACGAATAGACAGCCCCTATTATTATTTATTAATAAACTCCAACCATTTACAAATTAAATTACAACTACAACATCTCTTTTACACATTAATTATACACCATCTTTATTTTCTTTTTTCCGAAGCGAATACGATGAAGAAAATACGCAAAGACTGGCTTACAAAATCGTAAGCCTAAGCGTTTATTTTTCAAACATCACTCACCATCGGTAAAGTAAAATGATGGTATGTATAAATGTGTGTTTGTATGTACAGTAGCGTAATAATTTTGTTGTTGGTTGTTTCGAGTTTATTTATTATTATGGTTTGTATGTATAAAGTTTTATTCGTGTACATAAAGTACGATCGTATTGGCAGACACCATTATTATTCATTCTTGTTTGTTATTATAAATAACTCCAACCATATACAAATACTACAACAACAACAACAACATCTCTTGCACATTAATTATACACCACCACTGTATTAGTACTTTTTTTCGAAGCGAATACGATGATGGAAATACGCTAAGACCGGCACTGCGAAAGCAATAATAAAACGTTAGCACATAACCATCTTTCGACAATATTGATTCGTGTTAATGTTCAAAAAAATTCTTCGAAAACGTCGTTTACGGCACGTTTACAATCGATTTATAAAATAAATCGAAAAACGTAACAACAGATCCGCTTAATGCAAGACGACCCGTTGTTGCTTTTCCGTTCGACGCATAATGAAGAATTTTGTATGAGAATTGATCATCATACGAATAGTGTATGTATGTGTGTGTTTTTTGTTGATCAGCACAGACAAAATGTGTGTATGTGTGACAACTAAACAACAACATTTACACGTTAATGATCCTTCCGCAGGTTCACCTACGGAAACCTTGTTACGACTTTTACTTCCTCTAAATGATCAAGTTTGGTCATCTTCCCAGCAACATCGGCAACGTCGAAACGCCACCGCGCACCGGTCCGAAGACCTCACTAAATCATTCAATCGGTAGTAGCGACGGGCGGTGTGTACAAAGGGCAGGGACGTAATCAACGCGAGCTTATGACTCGCGCTTACTGGGAATTCCTCGTTCATGGGGAACAATTGCAAGCCCCAATCCCTAGCACGAAGGAGGTTCAGCGGGTTACCCGGACCGCTCGGTCAGGGAGGACACGCTGATTCCTTCAGTGTAGCGCGCGTGCGGCCCAGAACATCTAAGGGCATCACAGACCTGTTATTGCTCAATCTCGTGCGGCTAGAAGCCGCCTGTCCCTCTAAGAAGAATTGTTTGTACGCCGACAGTAAAAACCGCACATAGAGACCGGGCGAACCCGGCTCCAGCGGGTATTTGGGATGTCGAAATACGCCTATTTAGCAGGCTAGAGTCTCGTTCGTTATCGGAATTAACCAGACAAATCGCTCCACCAACTAAGAACGGCCATGCACCACCACCCACCGAATCAAGAAAGAGCTCTCAATCTGTCAATCCTTCCGGTGTCCGGGCCTGGTGAGGTTTCCCGTGTTGAGTCAAATTAAGCCGCAGGCTCCACTCCTGGTGGTGCCCTTCCGTCAATTCCTTTAAGTTTCAGCTTTGCAACCATACTTCCCCCGGAACCCAAAAGCTTTGGTTTCCCGGAAGCTGCCCGCCGAGTCATCGGAGGAACGTCGGCGGATCGCTAGCTGGCATCGTTTATGGTTAGAACTAGGGCGGTATCTGATCGCCTTCGAACCTCTAACTTTCGTTCTTGATCAATGAAAGCGTTTTTGGCAAATGCTTTCGCTTCTGTCCGTCTTGCGACGATCCAAGAATTTCACCTCTAACGTCGCAATACGAATGCCCCCATCCGTTCCTATTAATCATTACCTCGGGGTTCCGAAAACCAACAAAATAGAACCGAGGTCCTATTCCATTATTCCATGCACACAGTATTCAGGCGAAGTTTTAGCCTGCTTTAAGCACTCTAATTTGTTCAAAGTAAACGTGCCGGCCCACCTCGACACTCAATGAAGAGCACCGCGGCGGGATTGAGTTGGGCCGCCCTCTCGAGCTAAGCCCACCGGCAGGACGTCCCGCGAAACGCCAGTTAACACCGCGAACGATGAACCGGCGGCGCGGGACACAAATTCGACTACGAGCTTTTTAACCGCAACAACTTTAATATACGCTATTGGAGCTGGAATTACCGCGGCTGCTGGCACCAGACTTGCCCTCCAATTGATCCTCGTTAAAGGGTTTAGAGTGTACTCATTCCGATTACGGGGCCTCGGATGAGTCCCGTATCGTTATTTTTCGTCACTACCTCCCCGTGCCGGGAGTGGGTAATTTGCGCGCCTGCTGCCTTCCTTGGATGTGGTAGCCGTTTCTCAGGCTCCCTCTCCGGAATCGAACCCTGATTCCCCGTTACCCGTTACAACCATGGTAGGCGCAGAACCTACCATCGACAGTTGATAAGGCAGACATTTGAAAGATGCGTCGCCGGTGCGAGACCGTGCGATCAGCGTAAAGTTATTCAGATTCACCAAGTTGTACGATGACGGCGAAACCGCCACCGATTGGTTTTGATCTAATAAAAGCGCTCCTTCCGTCTCCGGTCGGAGCTCTGTTTGCATGTATTAGCTCTAGAATTACCACAGTTATCCAAGTAAATGTGGGTACGATCTAAGGAACCATAACTGATTTAATGAGCCTTTCGCGGTTTCACCTTAATTTGGCTTGTACTGAGACATGCATGGCTTAATCTTTGAGACAAGCATATGACTACTGGCAGGATCAACCAGGGAACTGTGTTTTTGTGTTTTTTGAGACAGACGAGAGAATAAAATACTCATCATCATCGTTTATAAAGATGAAGAATATGCGCGTTTGTGCGAAACAATCTAACATATAAGAAAGTAACGCCACGCTATTTCTTCTTTTCTTCGTACGATATAGTCGTTAAACACCACAACACATATATCGGTCAATAAAGGCATAATAATAATATTTATAATATTATTTTTTACCTTTGCCGATTTATAAGTTCAAACATTCTCTTCACTCTTCGCAAGATTGAATGCGACGTGAATTTATGAAATTCTTTCGAATCCATAAACGTTACGAATATTATATAAATATTCTCGCTCGGATATTAGAGAGTTGACGCATTTATTATTTTTGTTTGTTTAAATCACAAACATTTGTTAGTTCAACAAAGTTTGATTGCATAAGGACCGCCAACGTAAGAGAATACGTTTTGCCGCATCCGCAATCTCGCTGTGGGGAACTGGGCGAGCCACAAAATCACAAAATAAAGCAATCTCGCAAGCAAAGCCCTATTCGAATTCGATAGCGGAAATGTGCGATAAACGTCGATAAATTGGAAGCAAATGCAGAACGTATACATAATCGGTCGTTTTGTCGTCGTCATTTATGATAAACTTCGACTAAACCGTTACACCGTTCATATCGCCTCACTCAACGCATCGACACACACCACTACCATACATATACCAGCGCGACACCGATCGAGGCAGCCGCTCGGTATTGGATATGCGCACCGCTCCACTGACATAGCTCCACAGGCGACGTCTACCGAAGCGCACAGCTCTATAACTATAAGGCATACACACAAAGGGGAGAAAATATTTTAAATATTGATAATATTAAAAAGTCATATTTTATATTTAAACCATTATAAAATTTAATTATAAAAACGTTTGTTTAAAAAAAAATTATTAATTAATAAAAACAAAATTATTCTAAGCGCCGTACTTCGTAAACGTCGTACTTCGTTCGTCGTATGTGCAAAGTCAAATGAATGCTGTAGTTAGTCGCAGTTGGAACGTCTGAATGTCGTACAACCTAACAATAATTTTGAGTGCCCTAATGTGTAGACGTCGTACTTCGCGAACGTCGCACTTCGTAAACGACGTACTTCGTGAACGTCGCACTTCGTGAACGTCGCACTTCGTAAACGACGTACTTCGTGAACGTCGCACTTCGTAAACGACGTACTTCGTGAACGTCGTACTTCGCAAAGGTTATGCAATATTCATACACATTTGGTGTATTGCAAGTTGCATTTTAATAAATATTATGCATTTTTATGTTTTAATTTAATATCTAGGCCAAAATACTAAGTTTATTTAATTGTTAAATGTGTACGTTTATTTACAGATACGTAATTTACATAAAAATTTGTTTTTTTTTATTATATGCAAACTACAAATAAAATATTTAATATTTTTGAACGTTGTACTTCGTGTAAGTTATGCAATATTGATACAAATTTAGTGTATTGCGGGTCGCAATAATATTAATTTATACTTGAACGTAGTACTTCGTGAAGGTTATGCAACATCAGTACATATTAAGTGTATTGCAGGTTGCATTATTATTAATTTATGTTTTCTCACTTTTTACCTTAATATAAAAATAATGTAATATTTTTGGACGTCGTACTTCGTAAAAGTTATGCAATATTGATGCACATCTGTTGTGCTGCGGGTTGCATTTTATAAATTTAATGTATTTTTATGATTTACTTTAATGTCTAGGCAAAAAAACAATTTTGATTAGTTGCTAAATGTTTACATTTATTTAGAGATACGTAATTTGCAAAAAAATTTGCTGTTTTTTTTATTATATACCACAGAAATAAAATTCTTTAATATTCTTGAACGTCGTACTTCGTGTAGGTTATGCAATATTAATACAAATTTAGTGTATTGCGGGTCGCAATAATATTAATTTATATTTAAACGTAGTACTTCGTGAAGGTTATGCAACATCAGTACATATTCAGTGTATTGCAGGTTGCACTATTATTAATTTATGTCTTCTCACTTTTTGCCTCAATATAAAAAAAATTTAATATTTTTGGACGTCGTACTTCGTAAAGGTTATGCAATATTAATGCACATCTAGTGTGCTGCGGGTTGCATTCTATAAATTTAATATATTTTTATGTTTTACTTTAATATCTAAGCAAAAAAACAATTTTGATTAGTTGCTAAATGTTTACATTTATTTACAGATACGTAATTTGCAAAAAAATTTGCTGGTTTTTTATTATATACCACAGAAATAAAATTCTTTAATATTTTTGAACGTTGTACTTCGTAAAAGTTATGCAATTTTGATACACAATTAATGTATTGTGGGTTGCATTATTATTATTTAATGTTTACGTTTTACTTCATTACTTTGTGAACGTCGTACTTCGTTTGTACTATGAACGCTGCATTTCGTCGCAGTCGGAAGCAACTGCAAATAATCGTCTTACAAGAAAATCGTGATTTTGAG
>NW_026986642.1:60000-85000 GCF_031307605.1 Tribolium castaneum | reverse complement strand
TACCAAACAATACAATTGTAGGGTGTTTTGTGTGATACGTCGTTTGGTGGGCATTCTAAGAACGTCCGTCGACATAAAAACGAATCAAAAGAAAAGCACAGGCAGTGCAAAACGTTCCTTCGTCAGTCGGGCGTATATCATTTAAAACCCACAGAATCTAAAAAAGTTAATAAATAAACTTTTTTATTTAGATTCCTACGGTTCGTCGCGTCGTTAAAGTAAATTATTACTTCGACGCATGCGGAACCCAGGTACCCGAAAACCGTAAGCCTAAGCGTTTTTTTCCAAACATCACTCTCTATCGATAAAGTAAATTGATTTTATGTATTTATAAATGTGCGTTTGTATGTATAGTAGTATAGTAGTAGTATATTTTGTTATTGGTTGTTTCGAGCTTTTTATTGTTATAAAACGTTTTTGTAGTCTTGTACATAAAGTACTGTAGTGAGACCGTGATTGATGATGGTTGATCGATGTTTAAATGATTTACAACTTATTTTAATTGATTTATTTAATTAATCTTGAATTTTACTTTTGTTTTCTTTTTTCGAAATGGTTTGGCTCGTCTAGTTAATTGATACGCTACATGATCATTTCACTTACCTACGTTGTGTTGTTTTGATGTACGAAGTCACTCTTATAATGATATCGTAATTTGATCTTAATTCTTATCAGAAAGGGTTCCGGATTTATCCGTAACGCAAGTCCGGATTCAAAGTAGTGTCAAAACGCATGGGAGAAGAAATTTAAACCACAAGTTTCCTCCAAAGTTATTTATTACAAGAATAATGAATATTCCGTTGGATGGATTACAATAATCAATGGTTATGAAAGTTTGATCAAATTTGGCCAATTGTTATTTGTTTTTGTATAGTAATGTCGTCAAAACATATCTCAGAGTCGTAACCACAATTCGTTTGAAATTCCAAGTAAATAGTTTCGAAGTTGCTGAGTGATACGAAAAAGTTTTATTGATATGATATGACGTTAATATTTAACATGAATTAATTTAATTCGATAATGTCCAAATAAATTAACCTACGTTTCAGATGATATTGCTCGAACTCATAGGATCCAGGCAATTGACAACGCGTTTCTAAATTACTTGTACCAAAGGCGGATTATAACATGCTCGCGGAATCTTTGATACGTGCATCGCATTGAATTTTGCGCCCTAGTGCCGAAATTCCGTCTCCGGTAAAAGTCAGGTGATCAACACCTAGAATGAATTACGAATAAAACCCGGACATACAAGCTTTTACAAATCAATCTGAATAAATGTAGAAGTAATTTCTCTCTAAAGTTTTCCGTCCACGAGCTTTGACAAAGACTTGTGCAGAACTTTGCCATGTCGCGATATCAGTTTATTACAGATAATCACGGATGATTATGTCTGCTCGATCGTCCGTAGTAGCCTGCAAGTACGTGGAAGTACTTGCCGTTGGGACGGGAATTACAACGTCCATTCTAAGTACAACGGGCGGAAACTACGACCTGCCACCGCGTCTTAGACCTTGTTAAAGTTGGGGAAGAGCGTCCCCGGGGACTACGACTCTTCCCATGAAGATGGCCAACTCACGAGCCTGTAATTTCTGATCTGGACGCAAAAGAGAAACACTCTTTTGCTTTATCGCCTAACGCGTTGCGGAAGAGAAATCGTTCTACTCTAAACCTATCCTTAACTAGCAACAAATCCTTCTATTTCGTAATATTTTGGTGTATGCAACCTTAAATTATCTGTGTACAACAGTTTGAATAGCACCGTGGGTTTTGGATTTAGACTTTTGTTGTAGTTGAATATTTGTTTGATGCCGTTTCACTCAAATTTGTCGTAACAGATTTAGAAGTTAGAAGCAAAGAATATAAAGAACTTTTAATATTGTAATTTAAAGGTGGGATGGTTGAATTGAAAAATATGAAATTGTTTGTTGCGAGTTATTTTAAGTTGAAAATGATTTATTTAAAATTTATATAGCTGACGTAAGACGAAGCACAAGAATTTAAATAATTACTGGTCTTTTCGGCATTTCCGATGCTTAATAACTTGGTGGTTACGAGAGAATTTATGAAATGAATGATAATGATCACTATTTCGAAATGACTTAAATGATTTAATATTATAATATTAAATGAATAAAAAATTAATTAATCCTTTTGAGGGCCTACCTAGAAATTTTAATCCTCCTAACGCAGGGGGTTAGCTGCTTCCCAGGTGTTGTAGTTCGCAGCACTACCTAATCGAACGAACACTAAACTTGTCTCGTTTTTAACTTACTCACTAATCACTAACGCTATCACTTAATTCAAGAATTTAAATTAATTTAATTTAAAATTACGCTTAAATGCACTTAGTACAATTTAGACGCACTAAAAGGTAAACGAAGATGTTTTTAAATTTATAAAAATTTAAAGGGCAACACGACAATCGACTACCTCGAAAGACCGTCAAAAATCGAATCCCCCCTAAAGTCAAGGGCTCATCTTGCGTAAGCTACACTAACTCGCTTACCCCACTACCCTTGTTAAGTAGTTTCCACATATGCGAAATTTTGCAAATCTGACTCTTATGATGTCTTGGCATTTGATCAAACCTTGTTTAACTTTCTAAATATTATTATTAATTAACAGCTGGGGTGTTTTCCGATTAACAATTTCATTATAATTAAACATTAAATTTGGTAATCGTCGATCTGAACTGAATACAATACAAGAACGCTATGGAATTTCCCCAAATATCCTGAAAGAGAAATTAAACTCCAAAATTGGTTGTTGTCAGGTCTGAAGTTGTTTTTGGGAACACAATGAAATGAATTTTGTGTAACAACAAATTTTGTTTGTTTAAATAACACAGAAAATATAAGGAAGAACCCCGTGAGGAAACTGTAATTTTGGTCGTACTACCCCTTGTTAGATGTCGCCCCCAGTACTACACCGGTACTATTTTAACATTTCCGCGTTTTTCTCCAATTTCCTTAGGGATTTTCCTGTCTACTTTCCTCTTAGGATTATGTTAGTAACGGGCAGCAATCGTGTCATGCAATTTTTTTGCTTACAATAATTTAATTAAATAGAATGATTTATACATCCGAATTTCGACGGCTGCGCCTTAAATATTAGGGTTAAATTTTACATCAAAATGTTCAGAAAAATTTCGCGTGTTTTTCTAAACTACTGGTTTCGTGATCTGATGTTGATTTAACAAAGAAAACGTTAATTTCGCTGTAATTTCTTATAAGGAATGCACATGTGTGCTTGTAATTTGATATTCTTTTAAAAAGCTCTGTTCTGTAACGAATTTGTCAACACCCCCTATTCAAGCGGCACTTGACCAACGTCGTTTTGGCTATACTAATCTAGTTAACAGACATGAATTTCAATCGACCAATTCGTTCTTGAAGTTTTGCAACAATTTGTTAACAATTACGCCGAATAAAATAAATTATTCAATTTTATTTGATGACTGGAGTACACTGCATAAAGACTCAACTTTTTGGTACGAAACGTTACGGGAATTTTTGAATAAGATGAAATTTTGATTCTTTCTCGAGTTGTTTACTGATCATCAACGTGCCTTAAATTGGCTCATAAATTCCTTTCTTTTTGAAACGTGACTAGTTAATTTCTAAACAAAATTTTGGATTTAATTTTAGGTTTATCAATAAATTTTGGCTATTTTAAACGAAAGTAAATTAATTATGCTTTTGTGAGAAAATCATTGGATTAGCTGGGCGACTGTGGTGCAGAGCCAGGCCGTCGCCAACCCCCATATCTTTGCATATCCACTTGTTAAAACACATGGCCTTTCGACCACCCAATTTGGCGATTTATAACGTTTTTAACAGTTCTTGGAAAGTTTCGTGGGAACGATAATTTTCTAAACATTTTAATGCTAACAAAGGAATAAATAAGTTAAATTAAAATTTGTTGCAACTTTTGAATTGAAGTTGAATTAATATTGTCAAAGAACTAAACGTTTAAACTGACTCCGAATATTTTGCGCTGGTTAATAAAATAAAATTTTAAATACCGCGATCATCACATTCGCCCCCTGTCTTGCGTTGCTTCGTAGATGCAGCGTAAGACACCGCGTGTAGGTTTGCTGTCCTCTGGTTGGTGGTCGGAATGGTGGAATCACCAGATGGTGGATGCGCCCATAATGTCAGAAACGCTCGAATTGGTAGATACGCCTCGAGATTGGCCCTCATGAACTTCTTGCGGTTTTATTTTAGTCGTCTCGTCGGTGGTAGAATTTCAAATTTGTCATGTTGTATACACCTTTAATTTCGTTCGTCACTGGGTCGGCGATTTGGTATGTGTTTGGATGAGGCTTGGCGATTATTTTGTACGGACCACTGTACAAAGGCATGAACTTGGCGAATTGGTGGGTTCTGGTATCGGAAGTCACTTTGTTCTTCAGTAGGACCCAATCTTCAATTTCCAGTACGGTAACTTCACCCTTTTGGTTTTTCTGCCGTAAGTTCGCGTGATGTCTCAAGTATTCGCGAGCCTTTTCATGAATTTCTTCTCTCGTGAGTGGCGGACGTACAGGCAGTAAACCCGATGTGACTGCATCTAGTGGGTTTGGTGGTGTTCTGCCGTACAGGATTTCATATGGAGAAAATCCGGTACTGATGTGTGGCACGTAGTTCAAACAATCTTCGATGTTGCTCAAATGGTTGACCCAACTGGTGTGGTTTTCTCTACAATACGCTCGGAAAATTCTCCCCAGCTCCCGCATTACGCGCTCGCTAGGGTTCGATTCTGGGTGACGAATCGACGAGAGCGTTGGTTGAATGTCGGCAGCTCTCAAACTATTCTGCCAAGTGTTCGAAATAAATTGTGTCCCGTGGTCGCTTAACACACATTTGGGTTTGATGTACCCAGAGAAATCCTCTATGAGACGTTTGGCAGCGATTTTGGCGGTGGCTTTTCTCAGTGGGTAAAGTTTGAGAAACTTGCTGAAGACGTCAATGACCACAAATACATAGGACGCCCCCAATCGACCTGTTGGTAAAGGCCCATAGAAATCGACGCAAACTAGGTCTCCAATGTGGTCGTAAAGGATTGGCGTTAATGGACCCTGATGTGGACGGTTGGAACTTTTTGTCTTCTGACAAAGGTCACAACTTCGTAGACGTTTCTTAATTGTACGATACATGTTCGGCCAGTAGTACTCGCGCTTCATGGAATTGTACACTTTGGTTGCCCCGAAATGGCCCAGGAGTTGGTGATGGTAATCCACGAGCTTAATTACCAAACTCTCAGGTATGGCCAGGCAAACGTCGTTTGAATTTTGAGATCTGTGAACTAACACATTATTTGTGAAATTATATTGGGACCAAACCCGTTGAGTTCTCGCATCTGGAGCAGCTGCACCGGATTGTTTGTTGGCAATTATTTGACTCAAAACAGGATCATCTGATTGGTGTTGTTTGAGATCGGACATCAGTTGGAGAATTTCAGGTGTGTTGTTGACTTCAAACATTGCAACTATTGGTTGTTCACGTGGATATTCATAACTGGCTTCACCGTCGGACGGGTATCGTGACAGGATGTCGGCAACTACATTATCCTTTCCTTTTACCAACTCGATTTCGTAGTCGTACTGTCCTAGTATCAAAGTCCATCGAGTTAGGCGTTCACTGAGCAAACGACAACGGCTCAGAAATTTCAAAGCTTGGTGGTCGGTTCGGATGATGATTTTTGTGACTTGGATGTAGATTCGAAATTTGTGTAAGGCAAAAATGACGCCGAGTAATTCCTTTTCTGTAGTCGTGTAGTTGAGTTCGGGTCCTTTCAAAGAGCGACTTGCAAAAGCGATCACACCTCGCGAACCGTCTTCCTGAATTTGATACAATTCCGCCCCCAATCCGTAACCAGAACTGTCAGTTTGGACGTAGAATATTTTATTCAGGTCGGGGTAACGTAACAACACAGCTTCGAGGAACAGATCTTTCACACGATCGAAAGCTTCTTGTTCATTTCGTCCCCATCTCCATTTTTCACCCTTTCGAAGTAGTTTGTTTAAGTCTTGTGTGCCTGCACTGTATCGAGCACAAAATTTTCGATAAAAATTACAAAGTCCCAGGAAGGCTCGAACGTGTTTAGTTTTCTGGGGAACCGGAAAATTTCGGATGGCGCTGATTTTTTCCGGGTCGGCTTTGATACCGTTGATTGTGAGAATGTGCCCCAGAAATTTCACTTCCTTTTGTATGAAATTGGATTTTTCGAGATTTATCGTCATTCTAGCTTGCTTCAATTTTTCGAAAACTTGTCGGAGATGTTCCAAATGTTCGTTTAGCGTTTCGGAAGCCACTAACAAATCGTCGATATAATTCACGACGAATTCGCGAACTTCTGTTCCTAACACTACGTCCATTGCACGACTGAATGAACCCACAGCAGTTTTTAACCCGAAAGGTAGGACTTGGTATGTGTAACTGCGACCGTTGTACAGAAAGGCGGTGTACTGTCTGCTTTCTGGCGAAAGTGGGATTTGCCAGTACGACGATCTCAAATCAATGGTGGACATGTAGCGAATTTCGTGAAATCGACGTAATAATTCGTCAGCAGCGGGTGGTGACTCACAATCGGCGATCATTTTGGAATTGATCATTCGGGCGTCGAGGCAAATTCTCACCGTTCCATCTTTCTTTTTCACTACCGTCATGGGACTTGCGTAAGGTGACGCCTCACGTTTTATCACCCCCAAGTCTAACATTTCCTGAATTGTGGCGTCGACGGCAGGACGTAGAGCAAAAGGTACTGGGTACGGTCGTTTCAAGAAGGGAGTCTTGTCGTGTAGTTTTATTTCGTGAGTGTATTTGTGTGTTAGCCCTGGACGCAAACTAAAGATACATCTGTACTCTTGCAGCAGGTGTATTAATTTCCGTTTCTCGGCCTCAGGAATTTTTAATGGGTCCACCTTGGCTTGTAGGGCACTGGGTGACTCTAAGTGTTGCTTTTTGTTACAAGTCGTGATCGGCGCCGAATGATTGACTTCGATGTGACCAACAAGATCTTCCACATAATCCTCCGGTTCCGGTGGTATCTCCGTGGTTTTTCTAAACGGAAAACTGTGGTGCTTCTCCCCGTTTCTCAAAAGGATTTCGTTGTTATCGAAATCGATGACCGCGCGTTGTTCATTTAGCCAGTCTGCTCCCAAAATGGTTGGCTTGATTAAATTTTTAACGACAAGCGCCACGACGGGGTAGAGATGTTCGTCGATTTTGATTTCCAGGTAACACTGAATAACAACCTGGCAACTTCGCTGGCCGATGGCTCCACGAAGATGGATTGAGGTAACCGGTAATGTGGGCGGTTTGTTTCCGGTCTCGATCAACTTGGACCAAACTTCTTCGGAAATACAGCTGACTTCACTTCCGGTGTCCAAAAGTGCGGTGACTGATTGTTGTTGAGAGATTTGGATCTTAATCTCCGGCACGACCCTTTGTATGTTGTTGTTACCTGCGGCAGCGGATTTAATTATAGAAAAAACATTTAACTTAACCTGGGATGCTCGCGGTCGAGCATCGTTTTCCCCTTCTGTTGACTGTGACGAAGTTGAACGTTTACGTTTCTCTCCCGTCCTCAATTGTTGGTTCCTGCTGTCGCTTTGTGGGCCGTGCTGCTGGCCGGAGTACTTTAGGCCCCGTCCTGTACTCCGCCCCCGTTTCCCGAATTCTTGGAGTTTCGTGATGTTTCACCCTGCGCTCTCGAACTTGTGTTGTTGCGGTTGTCGTTGGGGTTGTTTTTGCGCCAGTGATTGTTGCTGTTGTTTCCGTTGTTATTGTGCCAACGGTTGTTGCTGGTGCTGGGTTGGTTGTTGCGCCATTGTTGTTCGTCACTTGAGCGTTTTGGGAAACCATTTCCACGATTTGCAGGAGCCGCAGGACGAGTTACTTCGTGGCGGTCAATGTTTGGCCGCGGGCGCTTTGGCTCGTTACGCCGCTGGTGGTCTGTTGCGCGGGGTCGTTCCCTGGGAGCGATGTTGGTTTTCTCTCCCGGATTTTGTCCCGGAATTTCTTGAGCTGCCAGGAATTCGGCGGCATCCGTGGTGGTACAGATTTTCTCTAATACCCACAACGACTGTATTCTTTCGGGGAAGTGACGCAGTAATTCATCCAGCAACACTTCCTCCGATAAAGGTGTTGTTAACATGTTCGCCATGTCGACGTAATAAGCAAAATGCGACAGCATCGTGCCCCTGGTTTCGTCATAGCGGCCTGTAGCGATTTGAAATCTGATGTCCCGTTGACGCTTGGCCGACCAGTAGGTCCGGAGAAAGTCCCGTCGAAAGTCCTCGTAACCACGCCACTTCTTCTGGAATATTCCCGTCCAATGTTTGGCATTGCCTTTCAAGCAATCCATGGCGACTCCCAAAAGACGCTGCGAGTCGAGCCCGAAAAAACGTCCATATTCTTCAATGGCTCGTAAGAATTTCACCGGATTTTGCCTTTTCAGGCCTTCGAAAGATGGTCGTTCAGGAGCTGGAAGTGGGCGATCCAGCAAGCTCCGGAGTACTCCGGAAATTGCGGCCACATTGTCTGTTGTGATTGGCATAGGTGGTGAGGCCATCACTGCTCCCGAAGTCGCTGATGTGGTCGAACTTCCCGGCTCTTGCACAAGAGGGCTCGCAAGAGGGGCTGGTTCCGGAGCTACCGGAATTTCCGGGTCGGGTTCTGGCGAAGTCGTCCCGTCGCTAGGTAGTGGAGTGACTTGCCAACCATCGACATCAGCGGCGGCGCTGGTACTTGGACGTACCTGAAGGATGGCTTGCGGTCTTTGAACCGCTGTCGACGTCGATGGCGCCGCGAAGTTTGGCACATTCCTTGGTTGTTGGGAGTTTAACCAACGAACGAACCACGTCGGCATTTCTTGCGGTGGGGCTCCGGCGTTTCCGGTGTTCCTGTTGTTTTCCATGTCGACAACCTTCAATCTCGGGTATCGAACGATCAAATAAATTGGAGTCCTAGAAATTTTAATAACACAGCAGTATCTTATTTACGGCAATTTTCCCCTCGGAAATGACACTTTATGACTTTGAATCCTGGTCACTGCACCAATAAAAATGTAGTGAGACCGTGATTGATGATGGTTGATCGATGTTTAAATGATTTACAACTTATTTTAATTGATTTATTTAATTAATCTTGAATTTTACTTTTGTTTTCTTTTTTCGAAATGGTTTGGCTCGTCTAGTTAATTGATACGCTACATGATCATTTCACTTACCTACGTTGTGTTGTTTTGATGTACGAAGTCACTCTTATAATGATATCGTAATTTGATCTTAATTCTTATCAGAAAGGGTTCCGGATTTATCCGTAACGCAAGTCCGGATTCAAAGTAGTGTCAAAACGCATGGGAGAAGAAATTTAAACCACAAGTTTCCTCCAAAGTTATTTATTACAAGAATAATGAATATTCCGTTGGATGGATTACAATAATCAATGGTTATGAAAGTTTGATCAAATTTGGCCAATTGTTATTTGTTTTTGTATAGTAATGTCGTCAAAACATATCTCAGAGTCGTAACCACAATTCGTTTGAAATTCCAAGTAAATAGTTTCGAAGTTGCTGAGTGATACGAAAAAGTTTTATTGATATGATATGACGTTAATATTTAACATGAATTAATTTAATTCGATAATGTCCAAATAAATTAACCTACGTTTCAGATGATATTGCTCGAACTCATAGGATCCAGGCAATTGACAACGCGTTTCTAAATTACTTGTACCAAAGGCGGATTATAACATGCTCGCGGAATCTTTGATACGTGCATCGCATTGAATTTTGCGCCCTAGTGCCGAAATTCCGTCTCCGGTAAAAGTCAGGTGATCAACACCTAGAATGAATTACGAATAAAACCCGGACATACAAGCTTTTACAAATCAATCTGAATAAATGTAGAAGTAATTTCTCTCTAAAGTTTTCCGTCCACGAGCTTTGACAAAGACTTGTGCAGAACTTTGCCATGTCGCGATATCAGTTTATTACAGATAATCACGGATGATTATGTCTGCTCGATCGTCCGTAGTAGCCTGCAAGTACGTGGAAGTACTTGCCGTTGGGACGGGAATTACAACGTCCATTCTAAGTACAACGGGCGGAAACTACGACCTGCCACCGCGTCTTAGACCTTGTTAAAGTTGGGGAAGAGCGTCCCCGGGGACTACGACTCTTCCCATGAAGATGGCCAACTCACGAGCCTGTAATTTCTGATCTGGACGCAAAAGAGAAACACTCTTTTGCTTTATCGCCTAACGCGTTGCGGAAGAGAAATCGTTCTACTCTAAACCTATCCTTAACTAGCAACAAATCCTTCTATTTCGTAATATTTTGGTGTATGCAACCTTAAATTATCTGTGTACAACAGTTTGAATAGCACCGTGGGTTTTGGATTTAGACTTTTGTTGTAGTTGAATATTTGTTTGATGCCGTTTCACTCAAATTTGTCGTAACAGATTTAGAAGTTAGAAGCAAAGAATATAAAGAACTTTTAATATTGTAATTTAAAGGTGGGATGGTTGAATTGAAAAATATGAAATTGTTTGTTGCGAGTTATTTTAAGTTGAAAATGATTTATTTAAAATTTATATAGCTGACGTAAGACGAAGCACAAGAATTTAAATAATTACTGGTCTTTTCGGCATTTCCGATGCTTAATAACTTGGTGGTTACGAGAGAATTTATGAAATGAATGATAATGATCACTATTTCGAAATGACTTAAATGATTTAATATTATAATATTAAATGAATAAAAAATTAATTAATCCTTTTGAGGGCCTACCTAGAAATTTTAATCCTCCTAACGCAGGGGGTTAGCTGCTTCCCAGGTGTTGTAGTTCGCAGCACTACCTAATCGAACGAACACTAAACTTGTCTCGTTTTTAACTTACTCACTAATCACTAACGCTATCACTTAATTCAAGAATTTAAATTAATTTAATTTAAAATTACGCTTAAATGCACTTAGTACAATTTAGACGCACTAAAAGGTAAACGAAGATGTTTTTAAATTTATAAAAATTTAAAGGGCAACACGACAATCGACTACCTCGAAAGACCGTCAAAAATCGAATCCCCCCTAAAGTCAAGGGCTCATCTTGCGTAAGCTACACTAACTCGCTTACCCCACTACCCTTGTTAAGTAGTTTCCACATATGCGAAATTTTGCAAATCTGACTCTTATGATGTCTTGGCATTTGATCAAACCTTGTTTAACTTTCTAAATATTATTATTAATTAACAGCTGGGGTGTTTTCCGATTAACAATTTCATTATAATTAAACATTAAATTTGGTAATCGTCGATCTGAACTGAATACAATACAAGAACGCTATGGAATTTCCCCAAATATCCTGAAAGAGAAATTAAACTCCAAAATTGGTTGTTGTCAGGTCTGAAGTTGTTTTTGGGAACACAATGAAATGAATTTTGTGTAACAACAAATTTTGTTTGTTTAAATAACACAGAAAATATAAGGAAGAACCCCGTGAGGAAACTGTAATTTTGGTCGTACTACCCCTTGTTAGATGTCGCCCCCAGTACTACACCGGTACTATTTTAACATTTCCGCGTTTTTCTCCAATTTCCTTAGGGATTTTCCTGTCTACTTTCCTCTTAGGATTATGTTAGTAACGGGCAGCAATCGTGTCATGCAATTTTTTTGCTTACAATAATTTAATTAAATAGAATGATTTATACATCCGAATTTCGACGGCTGCGCCTTAAATATTAGGGTTAAATTTTACATCAAAATGTTCAGAAAAATTTCGCGTGTTTTTCTAAACTACTGGTTTCGTGATCTGATGTTGATTTAACAAAGAAAACGTTAATTTCGCTGTAATTTCTTATAAGGAATGCACATGTGTGCTTGTAATTTGATATTCTTTTAAAAAGCTCTGTTCTGTAACGAATTTGTCAACACCCCCTATTCAAGCGGCACTTGACCAACGTCGTTTTGGCTATACTAATCTAGTTAACAGACATGAATTTCAATCGACCAATTCGTTCTTGAAGTTTTGCAACAATTTGTTAACAATTACGCCGAATAAAATAAATTATTCAATTTTATTTGATGACTGGAGTACACTGCATAAAGACTCAACTTTTTGGTACGAAACGTTACGGGAATTTTTGAATAAGATGAAATTTTGATTCTTTCTCGAGTTGTTTACTGATCATCAACGTGCCTTAAATTGGCTCATAAATTCCTTTCTTTTTGAAACGTGACTAGTTAATTTCTAAACAAAATTTTGGATTTAATTTTAGGTTTATCAATAAATTTTGGCTATTTTAAACGAAAGTAAATTAATTATGCTTTTGTGAGAAAATCATTGGATTAGCTGGGCGACTGTGGTGCAGAGCCAGGCCGTCGCCAACCCCCATATCTTTGCATATCCACTTGTTAAAACACATGGCCTTTCGACCACCCAATTTGGCGATTTATAACGTTTTTAACAGTTCTTGGAAAGTTTCGTGGGAACGATAATTTTCTAAACATTTTAATGCTAACAAAGGAATAAATAAGTTAAATTAAAATTTGTTGCAACTTTTGAATTGAAGTTGAATTAATATTGTCAAAGAACTAAACGTTTAAACTGACTCCGAATATTTTGCGCTGGTTAATAAAATAAAATTTTAAATACCGCGATCATCACAGTACAGACGAATAGACAGCCCCTATTATTATTTATTAATAAACTCCAACCATTTACAAATTAAATTACAACTACAACATCTCTTTTACACATTAATTATACACCATCTTTATTTTCTTTTTTCCGAAGCGAATACGATGAAGAAAATACGCAAAGACTGGCTTACAAAATCGTAAGCCTAAGCGTTTATTTTTCAAACATCACTCACCATCGGTAAAGTAAAATGATGGTATGTATAAATGTGTGTTTGTATGTACAGTAGCGTAATAATTTTGTTGTTGGTTGTTTCGAGTTTATTTATTATTATGGTTTGTATGTATAAAGTTTTATTCGTGTACATAAAGTACGATCGTATTGGCAGACACCATTATTATTCATTCTTGTTTGTTATTATAAATAACTCCAACCATATACAAATACTACAACAACAACAACAACATCTCTTGCACATTAATTATACACCACCACTGTATTAGTACTTTTTTTCGAAGCGAATACGATGATGGAAATACGCTAAGACCGGCACTGCGAAAGCAATAATAAAACGTTAGCACATAACCATCTTTCGACAATATTGATTCGTGTTAATGTTCAAAAAAATTCTTCGAAAACGTCGTTTACGGCACGTTTACAATCGATTTATAAAATAAATCGAAAAACGTAACAACAGATCCGCTTAATGCAAGACGACCCGTTGTTGCTTTTCCGTTCGACGCATAATGAAGAATTTTGTATGAGAATTGATCATCATACGAATAGTGTATGTATGTGTGTGTTTTTTGTTGATCAGCACAGACAAAATGTGTGTATGTGTGACAACTAAACAACAACATTTACACGTTAATGATCCTTCCGCAGGTTCACCTACGGAAACCTTGTTACGACTTTTACTTCCTCTAAATGATCAAGTTTGGTCATCTTCCCAGCAACATCGGCAACGTCGAAACGCCACCGCGCACCGGTCCGAAGACCTCACTAAATCATTCAATCGGTAGTAGCGACGGGCGGTGTGTACAAAGGGCAGGGACGTAATCAACGCGAGCTTATGACTCGCGCTTACTGGGAATTCCTCGTTCATGGGGAACAATTGCAAGCCCCAATCCCTAGCACGAAGGAGGTTCAGCGGGTTACCCGGACCGCTCGGTCAGGGAGGACACGCTGATTCCTTCAGTGTAGCGCGCGTGCGGCCCAGAACATCTAAGGGCATCACAGACCTGTTATTGCTCAATCTCGTGCGGCTAGAAGCCGCCTGTCCCTCTAAGAAGAATTGTTTGTACGCCGACAGTAAAAACCGCACATAGAGACCGGGCGAACCCGGCTCCAGCGGGTATTTGGGATGTCGAAATACGCCTATTTAGCAGGCTAGAGTCTCGTTCGTTATCGGAATTAACCAGACAAATCGCTCCACCAACTAAGAACGGCCATGCACCACCACCCACCGAATCAAGAAAGAGCTCTCAATCTGTCAATCCTTCCGGTGTCCGGGCCTGGTGAGGTTTCCCGTGTTGAGTCAAATTAAGCCGCAGGCTCCACTCCTGGTGGTGCCCTTCCGTCAATTCCTTTAAGTTTCAGCTTTGCAACCATACTTCCCCCGGAACCCAAAAGCTTTGGTTTCCCGGAAGCTGCCCGCCGAGTCATCGGAGGAACGTCGGCGGATCGCTAGCTGGCATCGTTTATGGTTAGAACTAGGGCGGTATCTGATCGCCTTCGAACCTCTAACTTTCGTTCTTGATCAATGAAAGCGTTTTTGGCAAATGCTTTCGCTTCTGTCCGTCTTGCGACGATCCAAGAATTTCACCTCTAACGTCGCAATACGAATGCCCCCATCCGTTCCTATTAATCATTACCTCGGGGTTCCGAAAACCAACAAAATAGAACCGAGGTCCTATTCCATTATTCCATGCACACAGTATTCAGGCGAAGTTTTAGCCTGCTTTAAGCACTCTAATTTGTTCAAAGTAAACGTGCCGGCCCACCTCGACACTCAATGAAGAGCACCGCGGCGGGATTGAGTTGGGCCGCCCTCTCGAGCTAAGCCCACCGGCAGGACGTCCCGCGAAACGCCAGTTAACACCGCGAACGATGAACCGGCGGCGCGGGACACAAATTCGACTACGAGCTTTTTAACCGCAACAACTTTAATATACGCTATTGGAGCTGGAATTACCGCGGCTGCTGGCACCAGACTTGCCCTCCAATTGATCCTCGTTAAAGGGTTTAGAGTGTACTCATTCCGATTACGGGGCCTCGGATGAGTCCCGTATCGTTATTTTTCGTCACTACCTCCCCGTGCCGGGAGTGGGTAATTTGCGCGCCTGCTGCCTTCCTTGGATGTGGTAGCCGTTTCTCAGGCTCCCTCTCCGGAATCGAACCCTGATTCCCCGTTACCCGTTACAACCATGGTAGGCGCAGAACCTACCATCGACAGTTGATAAGGCAGACATTTGAAAGATGCGTCGCCGGTGCGAGACCGTGCGATCAGCGTAAAGTTATTCAGATTCACCAAGTTGTACGATGACGGCGAAACCGCCACCGATTGGTTTTGATCTAATAAAAGCGCTCCTTCCGTCTCCGGTCGGAGCTCTGTTTGCATGTATTAGCTCTAGAATTACCACAGTTATCCAAGTAAATGTGGGTACGATCTAAGGAACCATAACTGATTTAATGAGCCTTTCGCGGTTTCACCTTAATTTGGCTTGTACTGAGACATGCATGGCTTAATCTTTGAGACAAGCATATGACTACTGGCAGGATCAACCAGGGAACTGTGTTTTTGTGTTTTTTGAGACAGACGAGAGAATAAAATACTCATCATCATCGTTTATACAGATGAAGAATATGCGCGTTTGTGCGAAACAATCTAACATATAAGAAAGTAACGCCACGCTATTTCTTCTTTTCTTCGTACGATATAGTCGTTAAACACCACAACACATATATCGGTCAATAAAGGCATAATAATAATATTTATAATATTATTTTTTACCTTTGCCGATTTAAAAGTTCAAACATTCTCTTCACTCTTCGCAAGATTGAATGCGACGTGAATTTATGAAATTCTTTCGAATCCATAAACGTTACGAATATTATATAAATATTCTCGCTCGGATATTAGAGAGTTGACGCATTTATTATTTTTGTTTGTTTAAATCACAAACATTTGTTAGTTCAACAAAGTTTGATTGCATAAGGACCGCCAACGTAAGAGAATACGTTTTGCCGCATCCGCAATCTCGCTGTGGGGAACTGGGCGAGCCACAAAATCACAAAATAAAGCAATCTCGCAAGCAAAGCCCTATTCGAATTCGATAGCGGAAATGTGCGATAAACGTCGATAAATTGGAAGCAAATGCAGAACGTATACATAATCGGTCGTTTTGTCGTCGTCATTTATGATAAACTTCGACTAAACCGTTACACCGTTCATATCGCCTCACTCAACGCATCGACACACACCACTACCATACATATACCAGCGCGACACCGATCGAGGCAGCCGCTCGGTATTGGATATGCGCACCGCTCCACTGACATAGCTCCACAGGCGACGTCTACCGAAGCGCACAGCTCTATAACTATAAGGCATACACACAAAGGGGAGAAAATATTTTAAATATTGATAATATTAAAAAGTCATATTTTATATTTAAACCATTATAAAATTTAATTATAAAAACGTTTGTTTAAAAAAAAATTATTAATTAATAAAAACAAAATTATTCTAAGCGCCGTACTTCGTAAACGTCGTACTTCGTTCGTCGTATGTGCAAAGTCAAATGAATGCTGTAGTTAGTCGCAGTTGGAACGTCTGAATGTCGTACAACCTAACAATAATTTTGAGTGCCCTAATGTGTAGACGTCGTACTTCGCGAACGTCGCACTTCGTAAACGACGTACTTCGTGAACGTCGCACTTCGTGAACGTCGCACTTCGTAAACGACGTACTTCGTGAACGTCGCACTTCGTAAACGACGTACTTCGTGAACGTCGTACTTCGCAAAGGTTATGCAATATTCATACACATTTGGTGTATTGCAAGTTGCATTTTAATAAATATTATGCATTTTTATGTTTTAATTTAATATCTAGGCCAAAATACTAAGTTTATTTAATTGTTAAATGTGTACGTTTATTTACAGATACGTAATTTACATAAAAATTTGTTTTTTTTTATTATATGCAAACTACAAATAAAATATTTAATATTTTTGAACGTTGTACTTCGTGTAAGTTATGCAATATTGATACAAATTTAGTGTATTGCGGGTCGCAATAATATTAATTTATACTTGAACGTAGTACTTCGTGAAGGTTATGCAACATCAGTACATATTAAGTGTATTGCAGGTTGCATTATTATTAATTTATGTTTTCTCACTTTTTACCTTAATATAAAAATAATGTAATATTTTTGGACGTCGTACTTCGTAAAAGTTATGCAATATTGATGCACATCTGTTGTGCTGCGGGTTGCATTTTATAAATTTAATGTATTTTTATGATTTACTTTAATGTCTAGGCAAAAAAACAATTTTGATTAGTTGCTAAATGTTTACATTTATTTAGAGATACGTAATTTGCAAAAAAATTTGCTGTTTTTTTTATTATATACCACAGAAATAAAATTCTTTAATATTCTTGAACGTCGTACTTCGTGTAGGTTATGCAATATTAATACAAATTTAGTGTATTGCGGGTCGCAATAATATTAATTTATATTTAAACGTAGTACTTCGTGAAGGTTATGCAACATCAGTACATATTCAGTGTATTGCAGGTTGCACTATTATTAATTTATGTCTTCTCACTTTTTGCCTCAATATAAAAAAAATTTAATATTTTTGGACGTCGTACTTCGTAAAGGTTATGCAATATTAATGCACATCTAGTGTGCTGCGGGTTGCATTCTATAAATTTAATATATTTTTATGTTTTACTTTAATATCTAAGCAAAAAAACAATTTTGATTAGTTGCTAAATGTTTACATTTATTTACAGATACGTAATTTGCAAAAAAATTTGCTGGTTTTTTATTATATACCACAGAAATAAAATTCTTTAATATTTTTGAACGTTGTACTTCGTAAAAGTTATGCAATTTTGATACACAATTAATGTATTGTGGGTTGCATTATTATTATTTAATGTTTACGTTTTACTTCATTACTTTGTGAACGTCGTACTTCGTTTGTACTATGAACGCTGCATTTCGTCGCAGTCGGAAGCAACTGCAAATAATCGTCTTACAAGAAAATCGTGATTTTGAGTGCCGTACTTTGCAAACGTCGTACTTCGTCTGTACTATGTACAAAGTCAATTGAACGCTGTTATTCGTCGCAGTCGGCAGCAAGTGCAAATAAACGTCGTACAAGAAAATAATGATTTTGAGTGCCGTACTTCGCAAACGTCGTACTTCGTCTGTACCATGTACAAAGTCAATTGAACGCTAAACTTCGTCGCAGTCGGAAGCAACTGCAAATAAACGTCTTACAAGAAAATCACGATTTTGAGTGCCGTACTTCGCAAACGTCGTACTTCGTCTGTACTATGTACAAAGTCAATTAAACGCTGTACTTCGTCGCAGTCGGCAGCACGTGCAAATAAACGTCGTACAAGAAAATCACAATTTTGAGTGCCGTACTTCGCAAACGTCGTACTTCGTCTGTACTATGTACAAAGTCAATTGAACGCTGTACTCCGTCGCAGTCGGCAGCACATGCAAATAAACGTCGTACAAGAAAATCACGATTTTGAGTGCCGTACTTCGCAAACGTCGTACTTCGTCTGTACTATGTACAAAGTCAAATGAACGCTAAACTTCGTCGCAGTCGACAGCAAGTGCAAATAAACGTCGAACAAGAAAATCATGATTTTGAGTGCCGTACTTCGCAAACGTCGTACTTCGTCTGTACTATGTACAAAGTCAATTGAACGCTGTACTTCGTCGCAATCGGCAGCACGTGCAAATAAACGTCGTACAAGAAAATCACGATCTTGAGTGCCGTACTTCGTAAACGTCGTACTTTGTCTGTACTATGTACAAAATCAAATGAACGCTGCATTTTGTCGCAGTCAGAAACAAAGCAAACGTCGTGCAATGAAACAATAATTTTGAGCGCTGCATTTGTGAGCGCCGTACTTCGTTTGTTACTTTATGGTCACATGAACGTCGTATTTCATCGCACAGAGCACCATACTTAATGCACTTAAATGAACGTTGTACTTCGTACAAGTTAGGCAATATTAATACACATTTGGTGTATTGCGGGTTGCATTATTAATTTACAAAAATAGCTATGATTTTATATACAACTAAAAATAATTCATAATATTTAAACGTCGTACTTCGTAACACTAATACAATATTTAAACAAATGTAGTACTTCTTGAATATAGGCAATTTTCATACACGTTTACTGTGAAACGAGTTGCGTTACAATTAAAGTATACGTAGTACTTCGTGGTTTTAGGCAACTTTAGCGCGCGTTTCGTGTATTGTTGGTTGCATACCTTTAAACAAAATGATTGTGTCATCACTATTTTACCACATGAGCAATCGTGACTTATTATATGCAGTAGTTATTAAGCAGTGAATGGTGCAAGGCGAGCGCTATGTGCTAGGCGAGAGCTATGTGCTAGGCGAGAGCTATGTGCTAGGCGAGAGCTATGTGCTAAGTCCGTAGAACGAAGTATGTCGTTCGAATAATTTGCTGGCTTTCTTCTACTCTTCCTCTCTCTCTCTCTCTCTCTCTCTCTCTCTCTCTCTCTCTATCATCTATCTTCTTCCTTTTAATTTTTTTCTTTCTTTTTCTCTCTCTCTCTGTCTTCTTTCTCTTTTCTTTCTCTTTCTTTCCTCTTTCCTCTTTCTTGTATTATTCATCTCTTACTCTATTACTCTTACTCTTTAAGACTAATTGGTTTCTATCACTATCACCAACCACACCATCGTCTTTTTGTTACTTGAGAGAGAGAAATAAGGCTGTACACTACTAAAGTGTATTAAATTGTGGTGAGAAGAGTGAGAGTTTTTAGAGAGGTAAATTTATTTGTAATGATAAAATAGAGTAAGTTCATGTTGGTTAGCCCAAGTTGCATTGCATACTAGAAATTTTTATATAAACAATGTGTACCTGGCTGTGTGTGTATTTTGCTATCCACTCAGCTTTTTAAACGTTGACGGAGTCTCGTCTCACCGACAAGACGAATCTCCAAGCTGAGTATCAACAGATCGCAGCGTAGAAACAGCTCTACCGAATACAACACCTTGCCAGGTACGTATGTAATAATAAAATAGAGTAAGTTCATGTTGGTTATTAGCCCAAGTTGCATTGCATACTAGAAATTTTTATATAAACAATGTGTACCTGGCTGTGTGTATTTTTTGATCTTCTCAGCTTTCTAAACGTTGACGGAGTCTCGTCTCACCGACAAGACGAATCTCCAAGCTGAGTATCAACAGATCGCAGCGTAGAAACAGCTCTACCGAATACAACACCTTACCAGGTACGTATGTAATAATAAAATGGAGTAAGTTCATGTTGGTTATTAGCTCAAGTTGCATTGCATACTTTTGATTAGTTGCTAAATGTTTACATTTATTTACAGATACGTAATTTGCAAAAAAATTTGCTGGTTTTTTATTATATACCACAGAAATAAAATTCTTTAATATTTTTGAACGTTGTACTTCGTAAAAGTTATGCAATTTTGATACACAATTAATGTATTGTGGGTTGCATTATTATTATTTAATGTTTACGTTTTACTTCATTACTTTGTGAACGTCGTACTTCGTTTGTACTATGAACGCTGCATTTCGTCGCAGTCGGAAGCAACTGCAAATAATCGTCTTACAAGAAAATCGTGATTTTGAGTGCCGTACTTTGCAAACGTCGTACTTCGTCTGTACTATGTACAAAGTCAATTGAACGCTGTTATTCGTCGCAGTCGGCAGCAAGTGCAAATAAACGTCGTACAAGAAAATAATGATTTTGAGTGCCGTACTTCGCAAACGTCGTACTTCGTCTGTACCATGTACAAAGTCAATTGAACGCTAAACTTCGTCGCAGTCGGAAGCAACTGCAAATAAACGTCTTACAAGAAAATCACGATTTTGAGTGCCGTACTTCGCAAACGTCGTACTTCGTCTGTACTATGTACAAAGTCAATTAAACGCTGTACTTCGTCGCAGTCGGCAGCACGTGCAAATAAACGTCGTACAAGAAAATCACAATTTTGAGTGCCGTACTTCGCAAACGTCGTACTTCGTCTGTACTATGTACAAAGTCAATTGAACGCTGTACTCCGTCGCAGTCGGCAGCACATGCAAATAAACGTCGTACAAGAAAATCACGATTTTGAGTGCCGTACTTCGCAAACGTCGTACTTCGTCTGTACTATGTACAAAGTCAAATGAACGCTAAACTTCGTCGCAGTCGACAGCAAGTGCAAATAAACGTCGAACAAGAAAATCATGATTTTGAGTGCCGTACTTCGCAAACGTCGTACTTCGTCTGTACTATGTACAAAGTCAATTGAACGCTGTACTTCGTCGCAATCGGCAGCACGTGCAAATAAACGTCGTACAAGAAAATCACGATCTTGAGTGCCGTACTTCGTAAACGTCGTACTTTGTCTGTACTATGTACAAAATCAAATGAACGCTGCATTTTGTCGCAGTCAGAAACAAAGCAAACGTCGTGCAATGAAACAATAATTTTGAGCGCTGCATTTGTGAGCGCCGTACTTCGTTTGTTACTTTATGGTCACATGAACGTCGTATTTCATCGCACAGAGCACCATACTTAATGCACTTAAATGAACGTTGTACTTCGTACAAGTTAGGCAATATTAATACACATTTGGTGTATTGCGGGTTGCATTATTAATTTACAAAAATAGCTATGATTTTATATACAACTAAAAATAATTCATAATATTTAAACGTCGTACTTCGTAACACTAATACAATATTTAAACAAATGTAGTACTTCTTGAATATAGGCAATTTTCATACACGTTTACTGTGAAACGAGTTGCGTTACAATTAAAGTATACGTAGTACTTCGTGGTTTTAGGCAACTTTAGCGCGCGTTTCGTGTATTGTTGGTTGCATACCTTTAAACAAAATGATTGTGTCATCACTATTTTACCACATGAGCAATCGTGACTTATTATATGCAGTAGTTATTAAGCAGTGAATGGTGCAAGGCGAGCGCTATGTGCTAGGCGAGAGCTATGTGCTAGGCGAGAGCTATGTGCTAAGTCCGTAGAACGAAGTATGTCGTTCGAATAATTTGCTGGCTTTCTTCTACTCTTCCTCTCTCTCTCTCTCTCTCTCTCTCTCTCTCTCTCTCTCTATCATCTATCTTCTTCCTTTTAATTTTTTTCTTTCTTTTTCTCTCTCTCTCTGTCTTCTTTCTCTTTTCTTTCTCTTTCTTTCCTCTTTCCTCTTTCTTGTATTATTCATCTCTTACTCTATTACTCTTACTCTTTAAGACTAATTGGTTTCTATCACTATCACCAACCACACCATCGTCTTTTTGTTACTTGAGAGAGAGAAATAAGGCTGTACACTACTAAAGTGTATTAAATTGTGGTGAGAAGAGTGAGAGTTTTTAGAGAGGTAAATTTATTTGTAATGATAAAATAGAGTAAGTTCATGTTGGTTAGCCCAAGTTGCATTGCATACTAGAAATTTTTATATAAACAATGTGTACCTGGCTGTGTGTGTATTATGCTGTGTGTGTAATATTATGCATTTTTATGTTTTAATTTAATATCTAGGCCAAAATACTAAGTTTATTTAATTGTTAAATGTGTACGTTTATTTACAGATACGTAATTTACATAAAAATTTGTTTTTTTTTATTATATGCAAACTACAAATAAAATATTTAATATTTTTGAACGTTGTACTTCGTGTAAGTTATGCAATATTGATACAAATTTAGTGTATTGCGGGTCGCAATAATATTAATTTATACTTGAACGTAGTACTTCGTGAAGGTTATGCAACATCAGTACATATTAAGTGTATTGCAGGTTGCATTATTATTAATTTATGTTTTCTCACTTTTTACCTTAATATAAAAATAATGTAATATTTTTGGACGTCGTACTTCGTAAAAGTTATGCAATATTGATGCACATCTGTTGTGCTGCGGGTTGCATTTTATAAATTTAATGTATTTTTATGATTTACTTTAATGTCTAGGCAAAAAAACAATTTTGATTAGTTGCTAAATGTTTACATTTATTTAGAGATACGTAATTTGCAAAAAAATTTGCTGTTTTTTTTATTATATACCACAGAAATAAAATTCTTTAATATTCTTGAACGTCGTACTTCGTGTAGGTTATGCAATATTAATACAAATTTAGTGTATTGCGGGTCGCAATAATATTAATTTATATTTAAACGTAGTACTTCGTGAAGGTTATGCAACATCAGTACATATTCAGTGTATTGCAGGTTGCACTATTATTAATTTATGTCTTCTCACTTTTTGCCTCAATATAAAAAAAATTTAATATTTTTGGACGTCGTACTTCGTAAAGGTTATGCAATATTAATGCACATCTAGTGTGCTGCGGGTTGCATTCTATAAATTTAATATATTTTTATGTTTTACTTTAATATCTAAGCAAAAAAACAATTTTGATTAGTTGCTAAATGTTTACATTTATTTACAGATACGTAATTTGCAAAAAAATTTGCTGGTTTTTTATTATATACCACAGAAATAAAATTCTTTAATATTTTTGAACGTTGTACTTCGTAAAAGTTATGCAATTTTGATACACAATTAATGTATTGTGGGTTGCATTATTATTATTTAATGTTTACGTTTTACTTCATTACTTTGTGAACGTCGTACTTCGTTTGTACTATGAACGCTGCATTTCGTCGCAGTCGGAAGCAACTGCAAATAATCGTCTTACAAGAAAATCGTGATTTTGAGTGCCGTACTTTGCAAACGTCGTACTTCGTCTGTACTATGTACAAAGTCAATTGAACGCTGTTATTCGTCGCAGTCGGCAGCAAGTGCAAATAAACGTCGTACAAGAAAATAATGATTTTGAGTGCCGTACTTCGCAAACGTCGTACTTCGTCTGTACCATGTACAAAGTCAATTGAACGCTAAACTTCGTCGCAGTCGGAAGCAACTGCAAATAAACGTCTTACAAGAAAATCACGATTTTGAGTGCCGTACTTCGCAAACGTCGTACTTCGTCTGTACTATGTACAAAGTCAATTAAACGCTGTACTTCGTCGCAGTCGGCAGCACGTGCAAATAAACGTCGTACAAGAAAATCACAATTTTGAGTGCCGTACTTCGCAAACGTCGTACTTCGTCTGTACTATGTACAAAGTCAATTGAACGCTGTACTCCGTCGCAGTCGGCAGCACATGCAAATAAACGTCGTACAAGAAAATCACGATTTTGAGTGCCGTACTTCGCAAACGTCGTACTTCGTCTGTACTATGTACAAAGTCAAATGAACGCTAAACTTCGTCGCAGTCGACAGCAAGTGCAAATAAACGTCGAACAAGAAAATCATGATTTTGAGTGCCGTACTTCGCAAACGTCGTACTTCGTCTGTACTATGTACAAAGTCAATTGAACGCTGTACTTCGTCGCAATCGGCAGCACGTGCAAATAAACGTCGTACAAGAAAATCACGATCTTGAGTGCCGTACTTCGTAAACGTCGTACTTTGTCTGTACTATGTACAAAATCAAATGAACGCTGCATTTTGTCGCAGTCAGAAACAAAGCAAACGTCGTGCAATGAAACAATAATTTTGAGCGCTGCATTTGTGAGCGCCGTACTTCGTTTGTTACTTTATGGTCACATGAACGTCGTATTTCATCGCACAGAGCACCATACTTAATGCACTTAAATGAACGTTGTACTTCGTACAAGTTAGGCAATATTAATACACATTTGGTGTATTGCGGGTTGCATTATTAATTTACAAAAATAGCTATGATTTTATATACAACTAAAAATAATTCATAATATTTAAACGTCGTACTTCGTAACACTAATACAATATTTAAACAAATGTAGTACTTCTTGAATATAGGCAATTTTCATACACGTTTACTGTGAAACGAGTTGCGTTACAATTAAAGTATACGTAGTACTTCGTGGTTTTAGGCAACTTTAGCGCGCGTTTCGTGTATTGTTGGTTGCATACCTTTAAACAAAATGATTGTGTCATCACTATTTTACCACATGAGCAATCGTGACTTATTATATGCAGTAGTTATTAAGCAGTGAATGGTGCAAGGCGAGCGCTATGTGCTAGGCGAGAGCTATG
>NW_026986642.1:45000-55000 GCF_031307605.1 Tribolium castaneum | reverse complement strand
TGGCACCCTCTATGGGCTGTGGCCCCGTTCAAGATGGACTTGGACGCGTCGCACAATCTCGGGATGACGGATCCTCCCTAACACCACATTTCCCGGCGTCCGGTTTCGGCCGCGGGATTCGGTGCTGGGCTTTTTCCTGTTCGCTCGCCGCTACTAAGGAAATCCTAGTTAGTTTCTTTTCCTCCGCTTAATAATATGCTTAAATTCAGCGGGTAGTCTCACCTGCTCTGAGGTCGCAAATATAAATTTGCCTTTATTTTGTCAGACGATAATTACACGTATTCCGTTTATATGGCTGCCTCCAAACAATTTCAAACATCGATCTGACGTCGTTGCGAGAATGTTGTTGTTGTTAATTATAGTGCATAAAATATGCATATAAACAACTTTAACGTCTCGGACACGACGATCGCTTCGTTCGAAATTTAAGCGTTGTGGCTGCTTTTTAATATCGGACGTGCTACGTCTAAACCAACTTTCACCAACAAACTAATAAGAATGTCAGCCGCTATTGCGTTTTAGGATGCCGCGTTATTTTTTATATTGTTTTTATTGTTGTCTACGTTGCATAATATTTTATTATGACAACCGACAATCAATTAACAATTATAGTAACGCGTCATATTTGCACCCAACACGCTCCGACGTAATTGTCTACACAACATTGTGCGCTGTGTTTAAGACAAAAACCGAGCAGTCTTTGAAATTGACACGACCCTCAGCCAGGAGTGGTCCGGGAACAGTATATCCGAGGACCGCAATGTGCGTTCGAAATGTCGATGTTCATGTGTCCTGCAGTTCACAAGTTGACGCGCAATTAGCTGCGTTCTTCATCGACCCACGAGCCAAGTGATCCACCGTTCAGGGTAATCTTTTCAAACAAATTTAAAATATTATTACATAACGCACCGTTCCACATCGAAATCGTTTCATCATCACACAACAACAAAAATAACTACTTAAGGTTATTACAATTGTGATGTATATGTGAGAAACGGACCAATCGAAAGAAACGTTCGGCGTTATATTTTATAATATTTTATTTAATTAAAGTGGCATTTGTATCTACTTATCGAAAAGAGTATGCAGTTATAGTTTAAGTTTACATAAAGAATAACCCGATGATATTAACGTTTTATAAATACGTATATATATCTATTAGGTTTTTTTTCTCTATCAACTTTGTCTATAAAACTCTGCTCCTTTTGCGATAAGCATTATGTATATTTATTAAATAGAAAATATGTCGAAAAACCAGACGTTTTCTTCAAACAAACGCCACAGCTACAAACTTAATCACAACAATATTTACCAAACAATACAATTGTAGGGTGTTTTGTGTGATACGTCGTTTGGTGGGCATTCTAAGAACGTCCGTCGACATAAAAACGAATCAAAAGAAAAGCACAGGCAGTGCAAAACGTTCCTTCGTCAGTCGGGCGTATATCATTTAAAACCCACAGAATCTAAAAAAGTTAATAAATAAACTTTTTTATTTAGATTCCTACGGTTCGTCGCGTCGTTAAAGTAAATTATTACTTCGACGCATGCGGAACCCAGGTACCCGAAAACCGTAAGCCTAAGCGTTTTTTTCCAAACATCACTCTCTATCGATAAAGTAAATTGATTTTATGTATTTATAAATGTGCGTTTGTATGTATAGTAGTATAGTAGTAGTATATTTTGTTATTGGTTGTTTCGAGCTTTTTATTGTTATAAAACGTTTTTGTAGTCTTGTACATAAAGTACAGACGAATAGACAGCCCCTATTATTATTTATTAATAAACTCCAACCATTTACAAATTAAATTACAACTACAACATCTCTTTTACACATTAATTATACACCATCTTTATTTTCTTTTTTCCGAAGCGAATACGATGAAGAAAATACGCAAAGACTGGCTTACAAAATCGTAAGCCTAAGCGTTTATTTTTCAAACATCACTCACCATCGGTAAAGTAAAATGATGGTATGTATAAATGTGTGTTTGTATGTACAGTAGCGTAATAATTTTGTTGTTGGTTGTTTCGAGTTTATTTATTATTATGGTTTGTATGTATAAAGTTTTATTCGTGTACATAAAGTACGATCGTATTGGCAGACACCATTATTATTCATTCTTGTTTGTTATTATAAATAACTCCAACCATATACAAATACTACAACAACAACAACAACATCTCTTGCACATTAATTATACACCACCACTGTATTAGTACTTTTTTTCGAAGCGAATACGATGATGGAAATACGCTAAGACCGGCACTGCGAAAGCAATAATAAAACGTTAGCACATAACCATCTTTCGACAATATTGATTCGTGTTAATGTTCAAAAAAATTCTTCGAAAACGTCGTTTACGGCACGTTTACAATCGATTTATAAAATAAATCGAAAAACGTAACAACAGATCCGCTTAATGCAAGACGACCCGTTGTTGCTTTTCCGTTCGACGCATAATGAAGAATTTTGTATGAGAATTGATCATCATACGAATAGTGTATGTATGTGTGTGTTTTTTGTTGATCAGCACAGACAAAATGTGTGTATGTG
Source organism: Tribolium castaneum (assembly GCF_031307605.1). NCBI lineage: Eukaryota > Metazoa > Arthropoda > Insecta > Coleoptera > Tenebrionidae > Tribolium > Tribolium castaneum. The sequence continues at coordinate 52,443 of NW_026986642.1, read as the reverse complement.
TGACAACTAAACAACAACATTTACACGTTAATGATCCTTCCGCAGGTTCACCTACGGAAACCTTGTTACGACTTTTACTTCCTCTAAATGATCAAGTTTGGTCATCTTCCCAGCAACATCGGCAACGTCGAAACGCCACCGCGCACCGGTCCGAAGACCTCACTAAATCATTCAATCGGTAGTAGCGACGGGCGGTGTGTACAAAGGGCAGGGACGTAATCAACGCGAGCTTATGACTCGCGCTTACTGGGAATTCCTCGTTCATGGGGAACAATTGCAAGCCCCAATCCCTAGCACGAAGGAGGTTCAGCGGGTTACCCGGACCGCTCGGTCAGGGAGGACACGCTGATTCCTTCAGTGTAGCGCGCGTGCGGCCCAGAACATCTAAGGGCATCACAGACCTGTTATTGCTCAATCTCGTGCGGCTAGAAGCCGCCTGTCCCTCTAAGAAGAATTGTTTGTACGCCGACAGTAAAAACCGCACATAGAGACCGGGCGAACCCGGCTCCAGCGGGTATTTGGGATGTCGAAATACGCCTATTTAGCAGGCTAGAGTCTCGTTCGTTATCGGAATTAACCAGACAAATCGCTCCACCAACTAAGAACGGCCATGCACCACCACCCACCGAATCAAGAAAGAGCTCTCAATCTGTCAATCCTTCCGGTGTCCGGGCCTGGTGAGGTTTCCCGTGTTGAGTCAAATTAAGCCGCAGGCTCCACTCCTGGTGGTGCCCTTCCGTCAATTCCTTTAAGTTTCAGCTTTGCAACCATACTTCCCCCGGAACCCAAAAGCTTTGGTTTCCCGGAAGCTGCCCGCCGAGTCATCGGAGGAACGTCGGCGGATCGCTAGCTGGCATCGTTTATGGTTAGAACTAGGGCGGTATCTGATCGCCTTCGAACCTCTAACTTTCGTTCTTGATCAATGAAAGCGTTTTTGGCAAATGCTTTCGCTTCTGTCCGTCTTGCGACGATCCAAGAATTTCACCTCTAACGTCGCAATACGAATGCCCCCATCCGTTCCTATTAATCATTACCTCGGGGTTCCGAAAACCAACAAAATAGAACCGAGGTCCTATTCCATTATTCCATGCACACAGTATTCAGGCGAAGTTTTAGCCTGCTTTAAGCACTCTAATTTGTTCAAAGTAAACGTGCCGGCCCACCTCGACACTCAATGAAGAGCACCGCGGCGGGATTGAGTTGGGCCGCCCTCTCGAGCTAAGCCCACCGGCAGGACGTCCCGCGAAACGCCAGTTAACACCGCGAACGATGAACCGGCGGCGCGGGACACAAATTCGACTACGAGCTTTTTAACCGCAACAACTTTAATATACGCTATTGGAGCTGGAATTACCGCGGCTGCTGGCACCAGACTTGCCCTCCAATTGATCCTCGTTAAAGGGTTTAGAGTGTACTCATTCCGATTACGGGGCCTCGGATGAGTCCCGTATCGTTATTTTTCGTCACTACCTCCCCGTGCCGGGAGTGGGTAATTTGCGCGCCTGCTGCCTTCCTTGGATGTGGTAGCCGTTTCTCAGGCTCCCTCTCCGGAATCGAACCCTGATTCCCCGTTACCCGTTACAACCATGGTAGGCGCAGAACCTACCATCGACAGTTGATAAGGCAGACATTTGAAAGATGCGTCGCCGGTGCGAGACCGTGCGATCAGCGTAAAGTTATTCAGATTCACCAAGTTGTACGATGACGGCGAAACCGCCACCGATTGGTTTTGATCTAATAAAAGCGCTCCTTCCGTCTCCGGTCGGAGCTCTGTTTGCATGTATTAGCTCTAGAATTACCACAGTTATCCAAGTAAATGTGGGTACGATCTAAGGAACCATAACTGATTTAATGAGCCTTTCGCGGTTTCACCTTAATTTGGCTTGTACTGAGACATGCATGGCTTAATCTTTGAGACAAGCATATGACTACTGGCAGGATCAACCAGGGAACTGTGTTTTTGTGTTTTTTGAGACAGACGAGAGAATAAAATACTCATCATCATCGTTTATAAAGATGAAGAATATGCGCGTTTGTGCGAAACAATCTAACATATAAGAAAGTAACGCCACGCTATTTCTTCTTTTCTTCGTACGATATAGTCGTTAAACACCACAACACATATATCGGTCAATAAAGGCATAATAATAATATTTATAATATTATTTTTTACCTTTGCCGATTTAAAAGTTCAAACATTCTCTTCACTCTTCGCAAGATTGAATGCGACGTGAATTTATGAAATTCTTTCGAATCCATAAACGTTACGAATATTATATAAATATTCTCGCTCGGATATTAGAGAGTTGACGCATTTATTATTTTTGTTTGTTTAAATCACAAACATTTGTTAGTTCAACAAAGTTTGATTGCATAAGGACCGCCAACGTAAGAGAATACGTTTTGCCGCATCCGCAATCTCGCTGTGGGGAACTGGGCGAGCCACAAAATCACAAAATAAAGCAATCTCGCAAGCAAAGCCCTATTCGAATTCGATAGCGGAAATGTGCGATAAACGTCGATAAATTGGAAGCAAATGCAGAACGTATACATAATCGGTCGTTTTGTCGTCGTCATTTATGATAAACTTCGACTAAACCGTTACACCGTTCATATCGCCTCACTCAACGCATCGACACACACCACTACCATACATATACCAGCGCGACACCGATCGAGGCAGCCGCTCGGTATTGGATATGCGCACCGCTCCACTGACATAGCTCCACAGGCGACGTCTACCGAAGCGCACAGCTCTATAACTATAAGGCATACACACAAAGGGGAGAAAATATTTTAAATATTGATAATATTAAAAAGTCATATTTTATATTTAAACCATTATAAAATTTAATTATAAAAACGTTTGTTTAAAAAAAAATTATTAATTAATAAAAACAAAATTATTCTAAGCGCCGTACTTCGTAAACGTCGTACTTCGTTCGTCGTATGTGCAAAGTCAAATGAATGCTGTAGTTAGTCGCAGTTGGAACGTCTGAATGTCGTACAACCTAACAATAATTTTGAGTGCCCTAATGTGTAGACGTCGTACTTCGCGAACGTCGCACTTCGTAAACGACGTACTTCGTGAACGTCGCACTTCGTGAACGTCGCACTTCGTAAACGACGTACTTCGTGAACGTCGCACTTCGTAAACGACGTACTTCGTGAACGTCGTACTTCGCAAAGGTTATGCAATATTCATACACATTTGGTGTATTGCAAGTTGCATTTTAATAAATATTATGCATTTTTATGTTTTAATTTAATATCTAGGCCAAAATACTAAGTTTATTTAATTGTTAAATGTGTACGTTTATTTACAGATACGTAATTTACATAAAAATTTGTTTTTTTTTATTATATGCAAACTACAAATAAAATATTTAATATTTTTGAACGTTGTACTTCGTGTAAGTTATGCAATATTGATACAAATTTAGTGTATTGCGGGTCGCAATAATATTAATTTATACTTGAACGTAGTACTTCGTGAAGGTTATGCAACATCAGTACATATTAAGTGTATTGCAGGTTGCATTATTATTAATTTATGTTTTCTCACTTTTTACCTTAATATAAAAATAATGTAATATTTTTGGACGTCGTACTTCGTAAAAGTTATGCAATATTGATGCACATCTGTTGTGCTGCGGGTTGCATTTTATAAATTTAATGTATTTTTATGATTTACTTTAATGTCTAGGCAAAAAAACAATTTTGATTAGTTGCTAAATGTTTACATTTATTTAGAGATACGTAATTTGCAAAAAAATTTGCTGTTTTTTTTATTATATACCACAGAAATAAAATTCTTTAATATTCTTGAACGTCGTACTTCGTGTAGGTTATGCAATATTAATACAAATTTAGTGTATTGCGGGTCGCAATAATATTAATTTATATTTAAACGTAGTACTTCGTGAAGGTTATGCAACATCAGTACATATTCAGTGTATTGCAGGTTGCACTATTATTAATTTATGTCTTCTCACTTTTTGCCTCAATATAAAAAAAATTTAATATTTTTGGACGTCGTACTTCGTAAAGGTTATGCAATATTAATGCACATCTAGTGTGCTGCGGGTTGCATTCTATAAATTTAATATATTTTTATGTTTTACTTTAATATCTAAGCAAAAAAACAATTTTGATTAGTTGCTAAATGTTTACATTTATTTACAGATACGTAATTTGCAAAAAAATTTGCTGGTTTTTTATTATATACCACAGAAATAAAATTCTTTAATATTTTTGAACGTTGTACTTCGTAAAAGTTATGCAATTTTGATACACAATTAATGTATTGTGGGTTGCATTATTATTATTTAATGTTTACGTTTTACTTCATTACTTTGTGAACGTCGTACTTCGTTTGTACTATGAACGCTGCATTTCGTCGCAGTCGGAAGCAACTGCAAATAATCGTCTTACAAGAAAATCGTGATTTTGAGTGCCGTACTTTGCAAACGTCGTACTTCGTCTGTACTATGTACAAAGTCAATTGAACGCTGTTATTCGTCGCAGTCGGCAGCAAGTGCAAATAAACGTCGTACAAGAAAATAATGATTTTGAGTGCCGTACTTCGCAAACGTCGTACTTCGTCTGTACCATGTACAAAGTCAATTGAACGCTAAACTTCGTCGCAGTCGGAAGCAACTGCAAATAAACGTCTTACAAGAAAATCACGATTTTGAGTGCCGTACTTCGCAAACGTCGTACTTCGTCTGTACTATGTACAAAGTCAATTAAACGCTGTACTTCGTCGCAGTCGGCAGCACGTGCAAATAAACGTCGTACAAGAAAATCACAATTTTGAGTGCCGTACTTCGCAAACGTCGTACTTCGTCTGTACTATGTACAAAGTCAATTGAACGCTGTACTCCGTCGCAGTCGGCAGCACATGCAAATAAACGTCGTACAAGAAAATCACGATTTTGAGTGCCGTACTTCGCAAACGTCGTACTTCGTCTGTACTATGTACAAAGTCAAATGAACGCTAAACTTCGTCGCAGTCGACAGCAAGTGCAAATAAACGTCGAACAAGAAAATCATGATTTTGAGTGCCGTACTTCGCAAACGTCGTACTTCGTCTGTACTATGTACAAAGTCAATTGAACGCTGTACTTCGTCGCAATCGGCAGCACGTGCAAATAAACGTCGTACAAGAAAATCACGATCTTGAGTGCCGTACTTCGTAAACGTCGTACTTTGTCTGTACTATGTACAAAATCAAATGAACGCTGCATTTTGTCGCAGTCAGAAACAAAGCAAACGTCGTGCAATGAAACAATAATTTTGAGCGCTGCATTTGTGAGCGCCGTACTTCGTTTGTTACTTTATGGTCACATGAACGTCGTATTTCATCGCACAGAGCACCATACTTAATGCACTTAAATGAACGTTGTACTTCGTACAAGTTAGGCAATATTAATACACATTTGGTGTATTGCGGGTTGCATTATTAATTTACAAAAATAGCTATGATTTTATATACAACTAAAAATAATTCATAATATTTAAACGTCGTACTTCGTAACACTAATACAATATTTAAACAAATGTAGTACTTCTTGAATATAGGCAATTTTCATACACGTTTACTGTGAAACGAGTTGCGTTACAATTAAAGTATACGTAGTACTTCGTGGTTTTAGGCAACTTTAGCGCGCGTTTCGTGTATTGTTGGTTGCATACCTTTAAACAAAATGATTGTGTCATCACTATTTTACCACATGAGCAATCGTGACTTATTATATGCAGTAGTTATTAAGCAGTGAATGGTGCAAGGCGAGCGCTATGTGCTAGGCGAGAGCTATGTGCTAGGCGAGAGCTATGTGCTAAGTCCGTAGAACGAAGTATGTCGTTCGAATAATTTGCTGGCTTTCTTCTACTCTTCCTCTCTCTCTCTCTCTCTCTCTCTCTCTCTCTCTCTCTCTATCATCTATCTTCTTCCTTTTAATTTTTTTCTTTCTTTTTCTCTCTCTCTCTGTCTTCTTTCTCTTTTCTTTCTCTTTCTTTCCTCTTTCCTCTTTCTTGTATTATTCATCTCTTACTCTATTACTCTTACTCTTTAAGACTAATTGGTTTCTATCACTATCACCAACCACACCATCGTCTTTTTGTTACTTGAGAGAGAGAAATAAGGCTGTACACTACTAAAGTGTATTAAATTGTGGTGAGAAGAGTGAGAGTTTTTAGAGAGGTAAATTTATTTGTAATGATAAAATAGAGTAAGTTCATGTTGGTTAGCCCAAGTTGCATTGCATACTAGAAATTTTTATATAAACAATGTGTACCTGGCTGTGTGTGTATTATGCTGTGTGTGTAATATTATGCATTTTTATGTTTTAATTTAATATCTAGGCCAAAATACTAAGTTTATTTAATTGTTAAATGTGTACGTTTATTTACAGATACGTAATTTACATAAAAATTTGTTTTTTTTTATTATATGCAAACTACAAATAAAATATTTAATATTTTTGAACGTTGTACTTCGTGTAAGTTATGCAATATTGATACAAATTTAGTGTATTGCGGGTCGCAATAATATTAATTTATACTTGAACGTAGTACTTCGTGAAGGTTATGCAACATCAGTACATATTAAGTGTATTGCAGGTTGCATTATTATTAATTTATGTTTTCTCACTTTTTACCTTAATATAAAAATAATGTAATATTTTTGGACGTCGTACTTCGTAAAAGTTATGCAATATTGATGCACATCTGTTGTGCTGCGGGTTGCATTTTATAAATTTAATGTATTTTTATGATTTACTTTAATGTCTAGGCAAAAAAACAATTTTGATTAGTTGCTAAATGTTTACATTTATTTAGAGATACGTAATTTGCAAAAAAATTTGCTGTTTTTTTTATTATATACCACAGAAATAAAATTCTTTAATATTCTTGAACGTCGTACTTCGTGTAGGTTATGCAATATTAATACAAATTTAGTGTATTGCGGGTCGCAATAATATTAATTTATATTTAAACGTAGTACTTCGTGAAGGTTATGCAACATCAGTACATATTCAGTGTATTGCAGGTTGCACTATTATTAATTTATGTCTTCTCACTTTTTGCCTCAATATAAAAAAAATTTAATATTTTTGGACGTCGTACTTCGTAAAGGTTATGCAATATTAATGCACATCTAGTGTGCTGCGGGTTGCATTCTATAAATTTAATATATTTTTATGTTTTACTTTAATATCTAAGCAAAAAAACAATTTTGATTAGTTGCTAAATGTTTACATTTATTTACAGATACGTAATTTGCAAAAAAATTTGCTGGTTTTTTATTATATACCACAGAAATAAAATTCTTTAATATTTTTGAACGTTGTACTTCGTAAAAGTTATGCAATTTTGATACACAATTAATGTATTGTGGGTTGCATTATTATTATTTAATGTTTACGTTTTACTTCATTA
>NW_026986642.1:22500-40000 GCF_031307605.1 Tribolium castaneum | reverse complement strand
AGGGATGACGTATTGCCGGATGAATAAGCATTTTTGGTCCGGTTTGAGAGGGGCTCGTCTGAGGTTGTTAAGCCAGACGGAGAGGTTGTGGATTGTGGGGCGCTCTACGCCTTTGTGGCCAAATTCTAGCCCTAGATACTTAAATGCATCTAGGGCGTCGACATTTGGAATCGGCGTGTTATGGATCTTATAAGAGCTGCCTGTCCTCACAACACTTCTCCCGCTCACCGCGCCCGCAATCAACGCTCTGCACTTGGCAGGGTTGACAGACATCCCGCGCCGCTCAAGAAATGTGGAAACATCATCGAGCATTGCGGGGACATCCTGATCTCGGTCAGCAATCAGGATGAGGTCGTCAGCAAACGCCATGATGGCACAGCGTTCGCCGCTTTGCAGTGAGCCGCCCTCGTATTTCTCATTGACCTTTTCCAGAAGCTCATCCATCACGAGATTGAATAAGACCGGGCTAAGAGGGTCACCCTGTCTCACTCCACGGAGCATCCTTATCGGTCTTGTCGTAACGGTCCCACATTTTATGGTCGTCTGGGCGCCAAATGTGGCCAGGATGTATTCCCTGATAACAGAGGGGATACCAAAACGACCCAGGGCCCTACTAACAGAGCAGTGGGAAACCGTGTCAAACGCCTTTCTGACGTCCAGAGACACGACCTGGTAGGTGCGGCCAGTCTGCCTGCGATACTGCAAATATTCATGCAGTATCAGCGCATTCGCCAGAGTACCGTCAATCTCGGTAAAGCCCCGCTGAGACGAACTCAACGAGACCAACTTTGAAAGACGGGCCGCCAATACTCTATGCAAAAGACGCTGCATGGCAGAACTGATAGTAATGGGCCGCCAGTTGGCCGGATTTCTAAGGTCCCCATCTTTGGGAACCAGCGTCGTACGAAGTACCCCCCAGGCTGAAGGCTGGACGTTTCTGAACAATATAATATTGAACAGTATCGCCAGTTCCAGCTCGGACATAGTTTTAACGGCCGCGACCGGTATTTGGTCAGATCCAGGCGCTGAAATCTGCCAACCGGCTCTAGCCGCTTTTATTTCGTCCATGGTGATGTAGGTGGGGGGGTCTTCGACGCCAGTAGCACGGACTTCGAGGGGTTCGTTATCGGGAGGAGAAGGCGACTCGAAAATGCCGCCATAGAACTCTTCCACACTTGTTACGGGAGGTTCTGGTCTAGGACCAAAATCCTCCTTCCCCGACAAGATAGTCTCCGCCAATCCTCGCCTGTTTTTCAGAAAGAGGTCCTGGTGCTTTTTAAAGAGCGCAGCTCTTTGACCACTGCCAGATGTTGTTTGGCCATAGTGGCGACCAGTCTTACTCTTTCTTTTGCCCTTACTGCCTCGCTTACGTATCCTCAAGCTCTCCGCCCTTTGGGCCAGATACCGATTCACGGCATCATTAAGGACACCGCGATCGGACTTAGTGAGAGCCACCCTCACCAGATCCGCCAGCGAGTCGTTGCCACTTAGTGACCCGGCGTCTACTTGATCTTGCAAGAAGACCGCCCAGGGCCCCAGCGAATCAACGGACTCGAGATCGTCGGAAGCGGATTTCCGTTGCACTGGTGGTAGACTGCGACTGCGTCGCCTCCGGTTTCCAGGGAGTGTCTGAGGTGTTCGGTTGTACGAGGTGCACGAAGCATCAGCAGTAGTTGTAATGTTGGGCATAGTGACAGGCGTTTTAGGATAGTTGGGAGACCATTGCTCGACGGGGTCTTCCCGTGTGGAAGACTCCTCCCTTCGAACCTGCCGTGTCCCATTATGTTCGAGAATGGGGTCTATACCGGACTTATTATGTACTCGATCGGTCTCCATCGGAGTCATCGAGGACGTTCCGGGGAAAGTTTCAACGGAGTGCACCGCGGTGGGACTTGGCTCGGCCTGCACTCGTAGCCCACCCAACACAGAGTCTTCATCTATGGCAATCGCCATCAAAGGAGAGATACCACAGGGCCTAGATGGATTAGGCCCGAGCCGGGGCACGGTTCGGCGTGACTCACGAAGAGCCACTTCCGTTTCCCCGGTATTGGGTGGCGCCCGGGTATGGACTTGGGCCTCCACCACAATTCTCGCCGAATTAGAGCTTCGTAGGGGCACACCTTTGGTAGGTGCCCTGGACCTGGTGGTCGGTCCGGGCGAGGCACTGCTACTACACCCCGCTTTCGGAGACGCAGACTCCAAAGAGCCTGCGATCGTACTCGCTGGTGAGATGGAGCCAGCCCTGATATTGGTCTGGGCCAGGCTCCTGCGTGCTCGCTCCAAGAAGCCCTTATATTCGGGTTTCTCTCTCCTTGATCTGACCTGTTGGTGGGTCAGACCCGTGGAGGCCATCATCTCCTTATAGAAGATGCCGTTACTGGACCTGGCCTCCACAATGGCGATTTTCTCCATAAGCTCCGACTCAGGTTGGGGGAGCGCCTTTGCCAGATCAGACTGATACTGGACAAAGTGAGCCTTTCGCTCATGCTGACGAGTGCCAGCCAAGGTGTTAAACCTTGTCCCGCACCATCGACACTCCGTATTATTCTTTCCACACTCCTTCTTGTGTCGGGCCAGAGATGTCTTCAAGGCATAGCTCCGGCCGCAGTCACAAACAAAACCCCCAGCCATGTTCTGCATGGGGGCACTGGTAGAGGGCCCCTGAGCACCAGAATTTGATGTCTTGGTGCCAGATAAAGTGGTTAAACCCATAGCCCTACTACGAACCGGGGGCTCATTAGACTTCCCCGGGCGCCTCGACATAATGATCTTAAATGTCGAAGTGAGATGTTAATCTCAGCGGAAATAGCAACTAAGGAAGGAACGCAGTCACACAGTCCACTTTCGAAAAACGCTCTCTTTGAAGCCAGTTAAATTTGCCACAGAAAAATTAATCCCTGTGCCCAGCGGGACCACGAGGAGGTTCTGGCTCTATGACTCTATGTTCGCACAGAGAGTCATAGTTACTCCCGCCGTTTACCCGCGCTTGCTTGAATTTCTTCACGTTGACATTCAGAGCACTGGGCAGAAATCACATTGCGTCAACACCCGCAGGGGCCATCGCAATGCTTTGTTTTAATTAGACAGTCGGATTCCCCCGGTCCGTGCCAGTTCTGAGCTGACCGTTGAATGGCGGCCGAAGAGGACTTCCGGACGCCCTGACGGGCGCACCCGGAGCCTCGCAGCAAGACGGTTCCGCGGGAGGCCTAGGCACGGGACCGAACTCGGATTCGACATTGACCGCCGAAACGGAACAACGCTTCACCTCGCACAGGCCCGGCACGTCAGCCGCGACCCGCTTCCTCGCCAAGCCCGACACGCCCCGATCCTCAGAGCCAATCCTTATCCCGAAGTTACGGATCCAATTTGCCGACTTCCCTTACCTACATTATTCTATCGACTAGAGGCTCTTCACCTTGGAGACCTGCTGCGGATATGGGTACGAACCGGCGCGACGCCTCGACGTGGCCCTCTCCCGGATTTTCAAGGTCCGAGGGGAAGATCCGGACACCGCCGCAACTGCGGTGCTCTTCGCGTTCCAAACCATATCTCCCTGCTAGAGGATTCCATGGAACTCGAACGCTCATGCAGAAAAGAAAACTCTTCCCGGATCTCCCGACGGCGTCTCCGGGTCCTTTTGGGTTGCCCCGACGAACTCTCTTGCGAGGGCCCGAATTATTAACGGTTCCGCTGCCGGGTTCCGGAATAGGAACCGGATTCCCTTTCGCCCAATGGGTGTGTGCTCGCTTCGTACGTTTACGTTCGAATTAAAAACGAACCAACGACATATCTACACCACATCAACATCGGCTTTCGCCTAGGGCTTAGGATCGACTGACTCGTGTGCAACGGCTGTTCACACGAAACCCTTCTCCACGTCAGTCCTCCAGGGCCTCGCTGGAGTATTTGCTACTACCACCAAGATCTGCACCGACGGCGGCTCCAGACGGCCTCACGGCCAGTCCTTCTGCGCTCACCGCCGCGACCCTCCTACTCGTCAGGGCTTCATGGCCGGTTAATTAAATAACCGACCGCACATGCCGCTGACGGCCGAGTATAAGCACGACGCTTCAGCGCCATCCATTTTCAGGGCTAGTAACTTCGGCAGGTGAGTTGTTACACACTCCTTGGCGGATTCCGACTTCCATGGCCACCGTCCTGATGTCTTAAGTTACCAACGCCTTTCATGGTATCCCATAAGCGTCGATTTAGGCGCTTTAACTCGGCGTTTGGTTCATCCCACAGCGCCAGTTCTGCTTACCAAAAATGGCCCACTTGGCACTCTGATTCGAGTCTCGCGGCTTCATATAAAGTTCGAGCAAGCCGGAGATCTCACCCATTTAAAGTTTGAGAATAGGTTGAGGCCGTTTCGACCCCAATGCCTCTAATCATTCGCTTTACCGGATGAAACTCGTAAGCGACGAGCGCCAGCTATCCTGAGGGAAACTTCGGAGGGAACCAGCTACTAGATGGTTCGATTAGTCTTTCGCCCCTATACCCAGTTCCGACGATCGATTTGCACGTCAGAATCGCTACGGACCTCCATCAGGGTTTCCCCTGACTTCGTCCTGACCAGGCATAGTTCACCATCTTTCGGGTCCCAGCGTGTACGCTCTTGGTGCGCCTCTTCTCGCAATGAGAATGAGACGCCCCGGGAGTGCGGGGCGACAGCCGTAACGGCCGCCCATCTTCCCTTAGTCCGTGCAAGACGAACTTTCACTTTCATTGCGCCTTTAGGTTTAGTCATGTCCCAATGACTCGCGCACATGCTAGACTCCTTGGTCCGTGTTTCAAGACGGGTCCTGAAAGTACCCAAAGCTATAGCGTCGCAGATCGGCGTTTCAACCGAGTCTGTCCGAGAACTCATTGGCGAACAGCCATTCGTAGACAGAACCGACACCAGGTGCGATTACCGTCATAAACGAACGCGCTTGCCAATGGTCGGACGCTAACTGTGTAGCGGCTCGGCGCCATATGCATACCTTCGAGCGAGTCGACCGGGAAACACCGCGGGTTCGTCCGAAACGGCGAACCGTTCGAACGGGCTCCACCGCGGGCCTTAGATCGACACCCAAAGGATCGCGACGTCCTACTGGGGGAGAAGTGCACGCGTTCGACTTCGGTTCGCATAAACAAAAGGCGCGAACGACGCGTACGCCGTTCGTCGCACGATCATTTAGCGCCGCTATCGAGTCACGCTGAATCTCCCCTTTCGACCTTTCGGGTTTCTCAGGTTTACCCCTGAACGGTTTCACGTACTATTGAACTCTCTCTTCAAAGTTCTTTTCAACTTTCCCTCACGGTACTTGTTCGCTATCGGTCTCGTGGTCATATTTAGCCTTAGATGGAGTTTACCACCCACTTAGGGCTGCACTCTCAAGCAACCCGACTCTGAGGAGAGATCCTCCCGTTATCGGCAACGGTCACTACGGGCCTGGCACCCTCTATGGGCTGTGGCCCCGTTCAAGATGGACTTGGACGCGTCGCACAATCTCGGGATGACGGATCCTCCCTAACACCACATTTCCCGGCGTCCGGTTTCGGCCGCGGGATTCGGTGCTGGGCTTTTTCCTGTTCGCTCGCCGCTACTAAGGAAATCCTAGTTAGTTTCTTTTCCTCCGCTTAATAATATGCTTAAATTCAGCGGGTAGTCTCACCTGCTCTGAGGTCGCAAATATAAATTTGCCTTTATTTTGTCAGACGATAATTACACGTATTCCGTTTATATGGCTGCCTCCAAACAATTTCAAACATCGATCTGACGTCGTTGCGAGAATGTTGTTGTTGTTAATTATAGTGCATAAAATATGCATATAAACAACTTTAACGTCTCGGACACGACGATCGCTTCGTTCGAAATTTAAGCGTTGTGGCTGCTTTTTAATATCGGACGTGCTACGTCTAAACCAACTTTCACCAACAAACTAATAAGAATGTCAGCCGCTATTGCGTTTTAGGATGCCGCGTTATTTTTTATATTGTTTTTATTGTTGTCTACGTTGCATAATATTTTATTATGACAACCGACAATCAATTAACAATTATAGTAACGCGTCATATTTGCACCCAACACGCTCCGACGTAATTGTCTACACAACATTGTGCGCTGTGTTTAAGACAAAAACCGAGCAGTCTTTGAAATTGACACGACCCTCAGCCAGGAGTGGTCCGGGAACAGTATATCCGAGGACCGCAATGTGCGTTCGAAATGTCGATGTTCATGTGTCCTGCAGTTCACAAGTTGACGCGCAATTAGCTGCGTTCTTCATCGACCCACGAGCCAAGTGATCCACCGTTCAGGGTAATCTTTTCAAACAAATTTAAAATATTATTACATAACGCACCGTTCCACATCGAAATCGTTTCATCATCACACAACAACAAAAATAACTACTTAAGGTTATTACAATTGTGATGTATATGTGAGAAACGGACCAATCGAAAGAAACGTTCGGCGTTATATTTTATAATATTTTATTTAATTAAAGTGGCATTTGTATCTACTTATCGAAAAGAGTATGCAGTTATAGTTTAAGTTTACATAAAGAATAACCCGATGATATTAACGTTTTATAAATACGTATATATATCTATTAGGTTTTTTTTCTCTATCAACTTTGTCTATAAAACTCTGCTCCTTTTGCGATAAGCATTATGTATATTTATTAAATAGAAAATATGTCGAAAAACCAGACGTTTTCTTCAAACAAACGCCACAGCTACAAACTTAATCACAACAATATTTACCAAACAATACAATTGTAGGGTGTTTTGTGTGATACGTCGTTTGGTGGGCATTCTAAGAACGTCCGTCGACATAAAAACGAATCAAAAGAAAAGCACAGGCAGTGCAAAACGTTCCTTCGTCAGTCGGGCGTATATCATTTAAAACCCACAGAATCTAAAAAAGTTAATAAATAAACTTTTTTATTTAGATTCCTACGGTTCGTCGCGTCGTTAAAGTAAATTATTACTTCGACGCATGCGGAACCCAGGTACCCGAAAACCGTAAGCCTAAGCGTTTTTTTCCAAACATCACTCTCTATCGATAAAGTAAATTGATTTTATGTATTTATAAATGTGCGTTTGTATGTATAGTAGTATAGTAGTAGTATATTTTGTTATTGGTTGTTTCGAGCTTTTTATTGTTATAAAACGTTTTTGTAGTCTTGTACATAAAGTACAGACGAATAGACAGCCCCTATTATTATTTATTAATAAACTCCAACCATTTACAAATTAAATTACAACTACAACATCTCTTTTACACATTAATTATACACCATCTTTATTTTCTTTTTTCCGAAGCGAATACGATGAAGAAAATACGCAAAGACTGGCTTACAAAATCGTAAGCCTAAGCGTTTATTTTTCAAACATCACTCACCATCGGTAAAGTAAAATGATGGTATGTATAAATGTGTGTTTGTATGTACAGTAGCGTAATAATTTTGTTGTTGGTTGTTTCGAGTTTATTTATTATTATGGTTTGTATGTATAAAGTTTTATTCGTGTACATAAAGTACGATCGTATTGGCAGACACCATTATTATTCATTCTTGTTTGTTATTATAAATAACTCCAACCATATACAAATACTACAACAACAACAACAACATCTCTTGCACATTAATTATACACCACCACTGTATTAGTACTTTTTTTCGAAGCGAATACGATGATGGAAATACGCTAAGACCGGCACTGCGAAAGCAATAATAAAACGTTAGCACATAACCATCTTTCGACAATATTGATTCGTGTTAATGTTCAAAAAAATTCTTCGAAAACGTCGTTTACGGCACGTTTACAATCGATTTATAAAATAAATCGAAAAACGTAACAACAGATCCGCTTAATGCAAGACGACCCGTTGTTGCTTTTCCGTTCGACGCATAATGAAGAATTTTGTATGAGAATTGATCATCATACGAATAGTGTATGTATGTGTGTGTTTTTTGTTGATCAGCACAGACAAAATGTGTGTATGTGTGACAACTAAACAACAACATTTACACGTTAATGATCCTTCCGCAGGTTCACCTACGGAAACCTTGTTACGACTTTTACTTCCTCTAAATGATCAAGTTTGGTCATCTTCCCAGCAACATCGGCAACGTCGAAACGCCACCGCGCACCGGTCCGAAGACCTCACTAAATCATTCAATCGGTAGTAGCGACGGGCGGTGTGTACAAAGGGCAGGGACGTAATCAACGCGAGCTTATGACTCGCGCTTACTGGGAATTCCTCGTTCATGGGGAACAATTGCAAGCCCCAATCCCTAGCACGAAGGAGGTTCAGCGGGTTACCCGGACCGCTCGGTCAGGGAGGACACGCTGATTCCTTCAGTATCTTGGATGAAATAAATCGCAATTTCAAGGTAATCTCGGAATTTATTTGCTCATCGAAAGACTCACTTAATAAAAGAGTCGAAGCGAGTATTGCGGCCAGTGGTTTACACTCTAACCTAAACGACATCTCACGACTATACACCATATCTGTTACCAATAATCGTACCAGCAACAATCTAGAAGAAAAAATCAAAGATACAATTGTCAATACCCTATGTGAAATAAAGACAGGCATACCAACTTATGCACAGATTGCTACCTCCAAATCAGCAAACGTTTCCCAACCAAACACTCGACCCCACAAAACTACACAAACATTTAAAGTTTTGGTATACCCAAATAACAACGCTAGAAACATTGATACTTCAGAGAAAACAAAAATTGCCTTGACTAAAACCATTAAACCAAAAGATTTAAACTTCAAAGTGGATAAAATTATTCCCATCCGAAATAACGGCATTTTGATTGAATCACCAAATAAAGAAGTTGAACAACTAGTAAATAGTCCCCTGTTAGAAAACTCAAATCTCAACGCTAAAATGCCTAACAAAATCTTCCCAAAAATCCTTATTAAAGATGTGGCCAACACAATTGCCCAAGATACTTTGTCTAGCTGCTTAAAAGAAAATGTCGAGGAACTAATCACTCCCCCAGAAAACTGGTTAATACGTTTAAATAAATTCGGCGCCCCTAAAAATAACAGCACCTCCTGGATTGCAGAAATTCACCCGATGGTCTGGAAACTTCTTATCAACAAAGGCAAGCTATATTGTGAAGAGACCTGGACATCTTACAGAATCGAAAACTTCCTCAGGCTTGTAAAATGTTTCAACTGTCAACGACACGGGCATATAGCGAAAAACTGTCAGTCAGAAAATTGTTGTGGGTACTGTTCAAATAATGAACACAGCTCAAAAGATTGTCCGAATAAAACAACCACTGAGGCTCACAGATGCATCAACTGTATAAGAGCTAAATTTAGGGAAACAAGCCATCATACAGACAACTCTGACTGCCCTATTTACAAATCTAAACTTGAACAATATATCAACAGCATCGACTATGGGGACTAACCTGAAACTTCTTCAAGCAAATCTCCAAAATTCAAGAAGTGCTACAATTCAAACGATTAACTATATCTTGGAGAATAATGTTCAAGTTTCGTTTCTGCAGGAACCGTATACATATCAGAAATCACCCAACCTTTACGAGATACCAGGCCTACGCAACTTAAAACTAATTGCTAATAAAAGAGAAAAATTTCTAGCTTGTATTATCATAAACGATGATGAGTTAGGTGTAGTTTCTATCCCAAACTCGACCAACACTTTACTAGCTTCTTGTTCTCTGTTGATAAGCCCAAACCAAGTTTTGATAGCTGCCTCGTCGTATTTTCCACCGTCAAGAGAATTTGTGGAATGCCTAAATGAACTTCAACAACTCACCCAATTAGCCGGACAACTCCCACTACTGCTCTGTGGCGATTTTAATTGTAGGTCGGAGCTTTGGCACGACAAACTTTCAGATAATAATTCTCCTGCAATGGAGAACTTTATAATCGCTAACAATATGTGTATTTTTAACGAACCTAATAATCCACCTACTTTTGAAACCACAAACGGCGCAAGCTACATTGATCTTACAATTGGAAGCGAGTTCCTCCTAAACAAGATTCAAACATGGAAAACAGTGGACATCAACACCTCCGATCATAGAGCTATTACTTTCGAATTCAATAATAATTATAATCAAATTTTTCCGGAAGTCAATGCCCCGATGGATCAAAAAATCTGTAACTTTAACATCAAGAAAGCAGCACCCTTGTTGGAACAATTATCTACAGATTTAATCAATAAATATCCCATCCTAATCAGCCAAAATAAAATTGACCAATGCCTGGAAGAATTCTACTTTGAACTAGATAAAATTATTAGCTCGTGCTCTCGCGTCAAAAAGACTTTTAAAAACAGACCCACGTTTTGGAACGAACAAATTGAGGCCCTCAGAAGACAATATCTTAAGGCCAAAAAAGACCTTTACAAAAACAAAAACCCTGATTTAAAAGAAGCATTATACATTTCTATGAGTCAAGTAAAACAAAAATTTAAAGACAGAATAAAGTTGGATAAAGAAAAATCCTGGGAAAATTTTGTGAAGGAAGATTTAGCCCCTAACCCTTGGGGGGTAGTCTACAGAGTTGCTGCCGAAAAGTTCAAAAAAACAAACTTGTTGGGTGTCTTTGAAAACGACGGAGAAACTAGTCTAAACCCATCGGACGCTGCTAAACGACTTCTACATTCACTACTTCCTGACGATAACGAAAAAAATGAAACTCTGTCACATAAAATTACTAGACAAGACTTTAACACAATTGAAATGACGTACAGATACAATATAGATGAGGTGACTAACACGGAACTTGAAACAATAATCAAAAACCTAAAAAAGAAAGCACCTGGACTGGATAAAATCGACGGCAACCTCACCAAAATAATGCACCCTAGTCTATCTAATTTTCTCTTACATATATACAACTCCTGCCTCCGGGCTAGTTACTTCCCTAAATGCTGGAAGATGGGAAATTTAGTAGTCATCCCGAAAGACTCAGGTGGAGATCCTAGTGACATAAAAAATTATCGACCTATTACACTTCTTAATGATTTGGGAAAAATTTTTGAAAAATTGATCAGAACGAGACTCTTCAAGAGCACAGACGTTTTTCACGCCGACAATCAATACGGTTTCTGTGCTGGTAAATCGTCCACTGACGCTCTGCAATCCTTCAAAAATCAGCTTCAAGCCTATAATCAAAAGTGCAAATACACTGCGGCTGTTTTTTTCGATATAAGCGGAGCCTTCGACAATGTGTGGTATCCCTCAATAATTAAATCTCTTCGACAGAAAGGTGTCAGTCCTCACTTAATACGAATAATGAAAAGCTACGTTTCAGACAGGAATGTAACATACTCTTACAGAGGTATTGTCAACAGAAAAAACTGCACCAAGGGGTGTCCACAGGGCTCGGTACTAGGCCCCACCTTATGGAACACCATTTTGGACGAATTTCTAAAGGAAAAAATTGCACCAAACACTGAGACAATCGCATATGCTGATGACATTGTTGTAATTACGGGAGCAAACACAAGAAATGAATTTAGATCTACAATTCAAACCATAGTGACAGCGGTTTGCCAATTTGCAGGAAATCAAAAACTTCAAGTCTCGTCTAGTAAGACAAAAATTATGATGTTTAACTCACCTAAAAGAGTACATAACAGAGATTTGGCAATTAAAATCAACAACTCGACGATACAAATAGTTACCGAACACAAATACCTAGGAATCCTGTTTGACAGTAAATTTAATTTCCAAAAACACATTAATGATGTGTGTTCTAAAGCTAGAACAATCATGATGGCGCTCCGACGCAAAATCAAACTTCGGTGGAACATCTCTGTTGCAGACTCTATAAGTGCTATTTATAATCACGCAATAATTCCCATAGTGACGTACGGATCAGAGGTTTGGGCGGATCGACTAAATATTTCTAAAATCAAAAGCAAACTTACCTCACTCTCAGGGCTGGCATCGAGGTGCATTGCAGGCTGTTATGCTTCGGTATCTAACGACGCTGCCCATGTGCTGGCAGGTGTGCCTCCACTAGACCTGGAGGCGGCAAGAATAAACTGCTGCAAGCTACTCAAAAAGGACCAAAACTGTAATCTCTTGGGTTTTGAAATAGAAAAGAGTGACTTTGACACTTACAAACACGCGAGGGAATATGTGGCGATTTTGGTCGAAGACTTGTGGCAAGAAAGATGGGACTCCTCTACCAGAGGAAGAACTACCTATAGATTTCGTCCGACAGTTCAATCGGGACTTAGATATTCACACTCCTTCGCTGCAACCCAAATCCTAACGGGGCATGGCAACTTTATGTCCCACCTTCAAAGGGTGGGTAAAAGTGAGACGGACGAATGCGCGGAATGTGGAGTAAGAGACGACCCTATTCACAGACTTCTGGTTTGTCCCCTCTTCGATGCGCCAAGACGTGACATCTACAGAAGTGTAAACTCACCTTTTTTGTCCCTAAACTGGATAATTCACCTAAAATCGGAACTTCTGGAACCGTTCACCGCCCTGCCGTAGGTGCTCTGCTACAGTGCGTTGGTGCGGGAGTTTCATGGCCTGTAGCTTCGTATTCGGCCCAGTTTGTGAGTGCGGGTGGTGCGGGAGTTTCATGGCCTGTAGCTTCGTATTCGGCCCAGTTTGTGAGTGCGGGGGTGACAAATGGCCTGTCTCGTTTAAAATATAAAAATTAAAATAATACTAATGATAAAAAATGTGTTTGCTACTGAAAAACCCTGATGTCAAACATGTGTGGTTACAAATGTTTCCTACGATATAAACAGACTCTACTACCTATACTTCTTTATTCTTTGTTAGTTTGTAACATACCTTCCATTTGTTTTTGATCACCGAAATATCCAAGGAGGTGGTTTGTTACATTGTTATTGTTACATTATTGTATTTATATAATCTGGCCCTAACGCCGAAGATGTTAAATGATGTAACTTTTTGTTAGTCCCCTTTACTGAAATAACACATAAATTAAAGGTGATGAATTTGTTAGTAACCATTAGAGACACTTGTAAACTTTTAATTACTTTAATTACCTTTTAGATGTTTCACTAAGAATATTGTTTAATTTGCACTTGTTTCTTGTCGCACCCAATTTGGTGCATTTATGTTAATAAAGGCCCCTTTGGGGTGTGTTTTTTTTTTTTTTTTTGATTCCTTCAGTGTAGCGCGCGTGCGGCCCAGAACATCTAAGGGCATCACAGACCTGTTATTGCTCAATCTCGTGCGGCTAGAAGCCGCCTGTCCCTCTAAGAAGAATTGTTTGTACGCCGACAGTAAAAACCGCACATAGAGACCGGGCGAACCCGGCTCCAGCGGGTATTTGGGATGTCGAAATACGCCTATTTAGCAGGCTAGAGTCTCGTTCGTTATCGGAATTAACCAGACAAATCGCTCCACCAACTAAGAACGGCCATGCACCACCACCCACCGAATCAAGAAAGAGCTCTCAATCTGTCAATCCTTCCGGTGTCCGGGCCTGGTGAGGTTTCCCGTGTTGAGTCAAATTAAGCCGCAGGCTCCACTCCTGGTGGTGCCCTTCCGTCAATTCCTTTAAGTTTCAGCTTTGCAACCATACTTCCCCCGGAACCCAAAAGCTTTGGTTTCCCGGAAGCTGCCCGCCGAGTCATCGGAGGAACGTCGGCGGATCGCTAGCTGGCATCGTTTATGGTTAGAACTAGGGCGGTATCTGATCGCCTTCGAACCTCTAACTTTCGTTCTTGATCAATGAAAGCGTTTTTGGCAAATGCTTTCGCTTCTGTCCGTCTTGCGACGATCCAAGAATTTCACCTCTAACGTCGCAATACGAATGCCCCCATCCGTTCCTATTAATCATTACCTCGGGGTTCCGAAAACCAACAAAATAGAACCGAGGTCCTATTCCATTATTCCATGCACACAGTATTCAGGCGAAGTTTTAGCCTGCTTTAAGCACTCTAATTTGTTCAAAGTAAACGTGCCGGCCCACCTCGACACTCAATGAAGAGCACCGCGGCGGGATTGAGTTGGGCCGCCCTCTCGAGCTAAGCCCACCGGCAGGACGTCCCGCGAAACGCCAGTTAACACCGCGAACGATGAACCGGCGGCGCGGGACACAAATTCGACTACGAGCTTTTTAACCGCAACAACTTTAATATACGCTATTGGAGCTGGAATTACCGCGGCTGCTGGCACCAGACTTGCCCTCCAATTGATCCTCGTTAAAGGGTTTAGAGTGTACTCATTCCGATTACGGGGCCTCGGATGAGTCCCGTATCGTTATTTTTCGTCACTACCTCCCCGTGCCGGGAGTGGGTAATTTGCGCGCCTGCTGCCTTCCTTGGATGTGGTAGCCGTTTCTCAGGCTCCCTCTCCGGAATCGAACCCTGATTCCCCGTTACCCGTTACAACCATGGTAGGCGCAGAACCTACCATCGACAGTTGATAAGGCAGACATTTGAAAGATGCGTCGCCGGTGCGAGACCGTGCGATCAGCGTAAAGTTATTCAGATTCACCAAGTTGTACGATGACGGCGAAACCGCCACCGATTGGTTTTGATCTAATAAAAGCGCTCCTTCCGTCTCCGGTCGGAGCTCTGTTTGCATGTATTAGCTCTAGAATTACCACAGTTATCCAAGTAAATGTGGGTACGATCTAAGGAACCATAACTGATTTAATGAGCCTTTCGCGGTTTCACCTTAATTTGGCTTGTACTGAGACATGCATGGCTTAATCTTTGAGACAAGCATATGACTACTGGCAGGATCAACCAGGGAACTGTGTTTTTGTGTTTTTTGAGACAGACGAGAGAATAAAATACTCATCATCATCGTTTATAAAGATGAAGAATATGCGCGTTTGTGCGAAACAATCTAACATATAAGAAAGTAACGCCACGCTATTTCTTCTTTTCTTCGTACGATATAGTCGTTAAACACCACAACACATATATCGGTCAATAAAGGCATAATAATAATATTTATAATATTATTTTTTACCTTTGCCGATTTAAAAGTTCAAACATTCTCTTCACTCTTCGCAAGATTGAATGCGACGTGAATTTATGAAATTCTTTCGAATCCATAAACGTTACGAATATTATATAAATATTCTCGCTCGGATATTAGAGAGTTGACGCATTTATTATTTTTGTTTGTTTAAATCACAAACATTTGTTAGTTCAACAAAGTTTGATTGCATAAGGACCGCCAACGTAAGAGAATACGTTTTGCCGCATCCGCAATCTCGCTGTGGGGAACTGGGCGAGCCACAAAATCACAAAATAAAGCAATCTCGCAAGCAAAGCCCTATTCGAATTCGATAGCGGAAATGTGCGATAAACGTCGATAAATTGGAAGCAAATGCAGAACGTATACATAATCGGTCGTTTTGTCGTCGTCATTTATGATAAACTTCGACTAAACCGTTACACCGTTCATATCGCCTCACTCAACGCATCGACACACACCACTACCATACATATACCAGCGCGACACCGATCGAGGCAGCCGCTCGGTATTGGATATGCGCACCGCTCCACTGACATAGCTCCACAGGCGACGTCTACCGAAGCGCACAGCTCTATAACTATAAGGCATACACACAAAGGGGAGAAAATATTTTAAATATTGATAATATTAAAAAGTCATATTTTATATTTAAACCATTATAAAATTTAATTATAAAAACGTTTGTTTAAAAAAAAATTATTAATTAATAAAAACAAAATTATTCTAAGCGCCGTACTTCGTAAACGTCGTACTTCGTTCGTCGTATGTGCAAAGTCAAATGAATGCTGTAGTTAGTCGCAGTTGGAACGTCTGAATGTCGTACAACCTAACAATAATTTTGAGTGCCCTAATGTGTAGACGTCGTACTTCGCGAACGTCGCACTTCGTAAACGACGTACTTCGTGAACGTCGCACTTCGTGAACGTCGCACTTCGTAAACGACGTACTTCGTGAACGTCGCACTTCGTAAACGACGTACTTCGTGAACGTCGTACTTCGCAAAGGTTATGCAATATTCATACACATTTGGTGTATTGCAAGTTGCATTTTAATAAATATTATGCATTTTTATGTTTTAATTTAATATCTAGGCCAAAATACTAAGTTTATTTAATTGTTAAATGTGTACGTTTATTTACAGATACGTAATTTACATAAAAATTTGTTTTTTTTTATTATATGCAAACTACAAATAAAATATTTAATATTTTTGAACGTTGTACTTCGTGTAAGTTATGCAATATTGATACAAATTTAGTGTATTGCGGGTCGCAATAATATTAATTTATACTTGAACGTAGTACTTCGTGAAGGTTATGCAACATCAGTACATATTAAGTGTATTGCAGGTTGCATTATTATTAATTTATGTTTTCTCACTTTTTACCTTAATATAAAAATAATGTAATATTTTTGGACGTCGTACTTCGTAAAAGTTATGCAATATTGATGCACATCTGTTGTGCTGCGGGTTGCATTTTATAAATTTAATGTATTTTTATGATTTACTTTAATGTCTAGGCAAAAAAACAATTTTGATTAGTTGCTAAATGTTTACATTTATTTAGAGATACGTAATTTGCAAAAAAATTTGCTGTTTTTTTTATTATATACCACAGAAATAAAATTCTTTAATATTCTTGAACGTCGTACTTCGTGTAGGTTATGCAATATTAATACAAATTTAGTGTATTGCGGGTCGCAATAATATTAATTTATATTTAAACGTAGTACTTCGTGAAGGTTATGCAACATCAGTACATATTCAGTGTATTGCAGGTTGCACTATTATTAATTTATGTCTTCTCACTTTTTGCCTCAATATAAAAAAAATTTAATATTTTTGGACGTCGTACTTCGTAAAGGTTATGCAATATTAATGCACATCTAGTGTGCTGCGGGTTGCATTCTATAAATTTAATATATTTTTATGTTTTACTTTAATATCTAAGCAAAAAAACAATTTTGATTAGTTGCTAAATGTTTACATTTATTTACAGATACGTAATTTGCAAAAAAATTTGCTGGTTTTTTATTATATACCACAGAAATAAAATTCTTTAATATTTTTGAACGTTGTACTTCGTAAAAGTTATGCAATTTTGATACACAATTAATGTATTGTGGGTTGCATTATTATTATTTAATGTTTACGTTTTACTTCATTACTTTGTGAACGTCGTACTTCGTTTGTACTATGAACGCTGCATTTCGTCGCAGTCGGAAGCAACTGCAAATAATCGTCTTACAAGAAAATCGTGATTTTGAGTGCCGTACTTTGCAAACGTCGTACTTCGTCTGTACTATGTACAAAGTCAATTGAACGCTGTTATTCGTCGCAGTCGGCAGCAAGTGCAAATAAACGTCGTACAAGAAAATAATGATTTTGAGTGCCGTACTTCGCAAACGTCGTACTTCGTCTGTACCATGTACAAAGTCAATTGAACGCTAAACTTCGTCGCAGTCGGAAGCAACTGCAAATAAACGTCTTACAAGAAAATCACGATTTTGAGTGCCG
>NW_026986642.1:7500-17500 GCF_031307605.1 Tribolium castaneum | reverse complement strand
GATTTGCACGTCAGAATCGCTACGGACCTCCATCAGGGTTTCCCCTGACTTCGTCCTGACCAGGCATAGTTCACCATCTTTCGGGTCCCAGCGTGTACGCTCTTGGTGCGCCTCTTCTCGCAATGAGAATGAGACGCCCCGGGAGTGCGGGGCGACAGCCGTAACGGCCGCCCATCTTCCCTTAGTCCGTGCAAGACGAACTTTCACTTTCATTGCGCCTTTAGGTTTAGTCATGTCCCAATGACTCGCGCACATGCTAGACTCCTTGGTCCGTGTTTCAAGACGGGTCCTGAAAGTACCCAAAGCTATAGCGTCGCAGATCGGCGTTTCAACCGAGTCTGTCCGAGAACTCATTGGCGAACAGCCATTCGTAGACAGAACCGACACCAGGTGCGATTACCGTCATAAACGAACGCGCTTGCCAATGGTCGGACGCTAACTGTGTAGCGGCTCGGCGCCATATGCATACCTTCGAGCGAGTCGACCGGGAAACACCGCGGGTTCGTCCGAAACGGCGAACCGTTCGAACGGGCTCCACCGCGGGCCTTAGATCGACACCCAAAGGATCGCGACGTCCTACTGGGGGAGAAGTGCACGCGTTCGACTTCGGTTCGCATAAACAAAAGGCGCGAACGACGCGTACGCCGTTCGTCGCACGATCATTTAGCGCCGCTATCGAGTCACGCTGAATCTCCCCTTTCGACCTTTCGGGTTTCTCAGGTTTACCCCTGAACGGTTTCACGTACTATTGAACTCTCTCTTCAAAGTTCTTTTCAACTTTCCCTCACGGTACTTGTTCGCTATCGGTCTCGTGGTCATATTTAGCCTTAGATGGAGTTTACCACCCACTTAGGGCTGCACTCTCAAGCAACCCGACTCTGAGGAGAGATCCTCCCGTTATCGGCAACGGTCACTACGGGCCTGGCACCCTCTATGGGCTGTGGCCCCGTTCAAGATGGACTTGGACGCGTCGCACAATCTCGGGATGACGGATCCTCCCTAACACCACATTTCCCGGCGTCCGGTTTCGGCCGCGGGATTCGGTGCTGGGCTTTTTCCTGTTCGCTCGCCGCTACTAAGGAAATCCTAGTTAGTTTCTTTTCCTCCGCTTAATAATATGCTTAAATTCAGCGGGTAGTCTCACCTGCTCTGAGGTCGCAAATATAAATTTGCCTTTATTTTGTCAGACGATAATTACACGTATTCACGCGTACAAAGGGCAGGGACGTAATCAACGCGAGCTTATGACTCGCGCTTACTGGGAATTCCTCGTTCATGGGGAACAATTGCAAGCCCCAATCCCTAGCACGAAGGAGGTTCAGCGGGTTACCCGGACCGCTCGGTCAGGGAGGACACGCTGATTCCTTCAGTGTAGCGCGCGTGCGGCCCAGAACATCTAAGGGCATCACAGACCTGTTATTGCTCAATCTCGTGCGGCTAGAAGCCGCCTGTCCCTCTAAGAAGAATTGTTTGTACGCCGACAGTAAAAACCGCACATAGAGACCGGGCGAACCCGGCTCCAGCGGGTATTTGGGATGTCGAAATACGCCTATTTAGCAGGCTAGAGTCTCGTTCGTTATCGGAATTAACCAGACAAATCGCTCCACCAACTAAGAACGGCCATGCACCACCACCCACCGAATCAAGAAAGAGCTCTCAATCTGTCAATCCTTCCGGTGTCCGGGCCTGGTGAGGTTTCCCGTGTTGAGTCAAATTAAGCCGCAGGCTCCACTCCTGGTGGTGCCCTTCCGTCAATTCCTTTAAGTTTCAGCTTTGCAACCATACTTCCCCCGGAACCCAAAAGCTTTGGTTTCCCGGAAGCTGCCCGCCGAGTCATCGGAGGAACGTCGGCGGATCGCTAGCTGGCATCGTTTATGGTTAGAACTAGGGCGGTATCTGATCGCCTTCGAACCTCTAACTTTCGTTCTTGATCAATGAAAGCGTTTTTGGCAAATGCTTTCGCTTCTGTCCGTCTTGCGACGATCCAAGAATTTCACCTCTAACGTCGCAATACGAATGCCCCCATCCGTTCCTATTAATCATTACCTCGGGGTTCCGAAAACCAACAAAATAGAACCGAGGTCCTATTCCATTATTCCATGCACACAGTATTCAGGCGAAGTTTTAGCCTGCTTTAAGCACTCTAATTTGTTCAAAGTAAACGTGCCGGCCCACCTCGACACTCAATGAAGAGCACCGCGGCGGGATTGAGTTGGGCCGCCCTCTCGAGCTAAGCCCACCGGCAGGACGTCCCGCGAAACGCCAGTTAACACCGCGAACGATGAACCGGCGGCGCGGGACACAAATTCGACTACGAGCTTTTTAACCGCAACAACTTTAATATACGCTATTGGAGCTGGAATTACCGCGGCTGCTGGCACCAGACTTGCCCTCCAATTGATCCTCGTTAAAGGGTTTAGAGTGTACTCATTCCGATTACGGGGCCTCGGATGAGTCCCGTATCGTTATTTTTCGTCACTACCTCCCCGTGCCGGGAGTGGGTAATTTGCGCGCCTGCTGCCTTCCTTGGATGTGGTAGCCGTTTCTCAGGCTCCCTCTCCGGAATCGAACCCTGATTCCCCGTTACCCGTTACAACCATGGTAGGCGCAGAACCTACCATCGACAGTTGATAAGGCAGACATTTGAAAGATGCGTCGCCGGTGCGAGACCGTGCGATCAGCGTAAAGTTATTCAGATTCACCAAGTTGTACGATGACGGCGAAACCGCCACCGATTGGTTTTGATCTAATAAAAGCGCTCCTTCCGTCTCCGGTCGGAGCTCTGTTTGCATGTATTAGCTCTAGAATTACCACAGTTATCCAAGTAAATGTGGGTACGATCTAAGGAACCATAACTGATTTAATGAGCCTTTCGCGGTTTCACCTTAATTTGGCTTGTACTGAGACATGCATGGCTTAATCTTTGAGACAAGCATATGACTACTGGCAGGATCAACCAGGGAACTGTGTTTTTGTGTTTTTTGAGACAGACGAGAGAATAAAATACTCATCATCATCGTTTATAAAGATGAAGAATATGCGCGTTTGTGCGAAACAATCTAACATATAAGAAAGTAACGCCACGCTATTTCTTCTTTTCTTCGTACGATATAGTCGTTAAACACCACAACACATATATCGGTCAATAAAGGCATAATAATAATATTTATAATATTATTTTTTACCTTTGCCGATTTAAAAGTTCAAACATTCTCTTCACTCTTCGCAAGATTGAATGCGACGTGAATTTATGAAATTCTTTCGAATCCATAAACGTTACGAATATTATATAAATATTCTCGCTCGGATATTAGAGAGTTGACGCATTTATTATTTTTGTTTGTTTAAATCACAAACATTTGTTAGTTCAACAAAGTTTGATTGCATAAGGACCGCCAACGTAAGAGAATACGTTTTGCCGCATCCGCAATCTCGCTGTGGGGAACTGGGCGAGCCACAAAATCACAAAATAAAGCAATCTCGCAAGCAAAGCCCTATTCGAATTCGATAGCGGAAATGTGCGATAAACGTCGATAAATTGGAAGCAAATGCAGAACGTATACATAATCGGTCGTTTTGTCGTCGTCATTTATGATAAACTTCGACTAAACCGTTACACCGTTCATATCGCCTCACTCAACGCATCGACACACACCACTACCATACATATACCAGCGCGACACCGATCGAGGCAGCCGCTCGGTATTGGATATGCGCACCGCTCCACTGACATAGCTCCACAGGCGACGTCTACCGAAGCGCACAGCTCTATAACTATAAGGCATACACACAAAGGGGAGAAAATATTTTAAATATTGATAATATTAAAAAGTCATATTTTATATTTAAACCATTATAAAATTTAATTATAAAAACGTTTGTTTAAAAAAAAATTATTAATTAATAAAAACAAAATTATTCTAAGCGCCGTACTTCGTAAACGTCGTACTTCGTTCGTCGTATGTGCAAAGTCAAATGAATGCTGTAGTTAGTCGCAGTTGGAACGTCTGAATGTCGTACAACCTAACAATAATTTTGAGTGCCCTAATGTGTAGACGTCGTACTTCGCGAACGTCGCACTTCGTAAACGACGTACTTCGTGAACGTCGCACTTCGTGAACGTCGCACTTCGTAAACGACGTACTTCGTGAACGTCGCACTTCGTAAACGACGTACTTCGTGAACGTCGTACTTCGCAAAGGTTATGCAATATTCATACACATTTGGTGTATTGCAAGTTGCATTTTAATAAATATTATGCATTTTTATGTTTTAATTTAATATCTAGGCCAAAATACTAAGTTTATTTAATTGTTAAATGTGTACGTTTATTTACAGATACGTAATTTACATAAAAATTTGTTTTTTTTTATTATATGCAAACTACAAATAAAATATTTAATATTTTTGAACGTTGTACTTCGTGTAAGTTATGCAATATTGATACAAATTTAGTGTATTGCGGGTCGCAATAATATTAATTTATACTTGAACGTAGTACTTCGTGAAGGTTATGCAACATCAGTACATATTAAGTGTATTGCAGGTTGCATTATTATTAATTTATGTTTTCTCACTTTTTACCTTAATATAAAAATAATGTAATATTTTTGGACGTCGTACTTCGTAAAAGTTATGCAATATTGATGCACATCTGTTGTGCTGCGGGTTGCATTTTATAAATTTAATGTATTTTTATGATTTACTTTAATGTCTAGGCAAAAAAACAATTTTGATTAGTTGCTAAATGTTTACATTTATTTAGAGATACGTAATTTGCAAAAAAATTTGCTGTTTTTTTTATTATATACCACAGAAATAAAATTCTTTAATATTCTTGAACGTCGTACTTCGTGTAGGTTATGCAATATTAATACAAATTTAGTGTATTGCGGGTCGCAATAATATTAATTTATATTTAAACGTAGTACTTCGTGAAGGTTATGCAACATCAGTACATATTCAGTGTATTGCAGGTTGCACTATTATTAATTTATGTCTTCTCACTTTTTGCCTCAATATAAAAAAAATTTAATATTTTTGGACGTCGTACTTCGTAAAGGTTATGCAATATTAATGCACATCTAGTGTG
This sequence comes from Tribolium castaneum, assembly GCF_031307605.1. Lineage (NCBI taxonomy): Eukaryota > Metazoa > Arthropoda > Insecta > Coleoptera > Tenebrionidae > Tribolium > Tribolium castaneum. The sequence continues at coordinate 12,408 of NW_026986642.1, read as the reverse complement.
CTGCGGGTTGCATTCTATAAATTTAATATATTTTTATGTTTTACTTTAATATCTAAGCAAAAAAACAATTTTGATTAGTTGCTAAATGTTTACATTTATTTACAGATACGTAATTTGCAAAAAAATTTGCTGGTTTTTTATTATATACCACAGAAATAAAATTCTTTAATATTTTTGAACGTTGTACTTCGTAAAAGTTATGCAATTTTGATACACAATTAATGTATTGTGGGTTGCATTATTATTATTTAATGTTTACGTTTTACTTCATTACTTTGTGAACGTCGTACTTCGTTTGTACTATGAACGCTGCATTTCGTCGCAGTCGGAAGCAACTGCAAATAATCGTCTTACAAGAAAATCGTGATTTTGAGTGCCGTACTTTGCAAACGTCGTACTTCGTCTGTACTATGTACAAAGTCAATTGAACGCTGTTATTCGTCGCAGTCGGCAGCAAGTGCAAATAAACGTCGTACAAGAAAATAATGATTTTGAGTGCCGTACTTCGCAAACGTCGTACTTCGTCTGTACCATGTACAAAGTCAATTGAACGCTAAACTTCGTCGCAGTCGGAAGCAACTGCAAATAAACGTCTTACAAGAAAATCACGATTTTGAGTGCCGTACTTCGCAAACGTCGTACTTCGTCTGTACTATGTACAAAGTCAATTAAACGCTGTACTTCGTCGCAGTCGGCAGCACGTGCAAATAAACGTCGTACAAGAAAATCACAATTTTGAGTGCCGTACTTCGCAAACGTCGTACTTCGTCTGTACTATGTACAAAGTCAATTGAACGCTGTACTCCGTCGCAGTCGGCAGCACATGCAAATAAACGTCGTACAAGAAAATCACGATTTTGAGTGCCGTACTTCGCAAACGTCGTACTTCGTCTGTACTATGTACAAAGTCAAATGAACGCTAAACTTCGTCGCAGTCGACAGCAAGTGCAAATAAACGTCGAACAAGAAAATCATGATTTTGAGTGCCGTACTTCGCAAACGTCGTACTTCGTCTGTACTATGTACAAAGTCAATTGAACGCTGTACTTCGTCGCAATCGGCAGCACGTGCAAATAAACGTCGTACAAGAAAATCACGATCTTGAGTGCCGTACTTCGTAAACGTCGTACTTTGTCTGTACTATGTACAAAATCAAATGAACGCTGCATTTTGTCGCAGTCAGAAACAAAGCAAACGTCGTGCAATGAAACAATAATTTTGAGCGCTGCATTTGTGAGCGCCGTACTTCGTTTGTTACTTTATGGTCACATGAACGTCGTATTTCATCGCACAGAGCACCATACTTAATGCACTTAAATGAACGTTGTACTTCGTACAAGTTAGGCAATATTAATACACATTTGGTGTATTGCGGGTTGCATTATTAATTTACAAAAATAGCTATGATTTTATATACAACTAAAAATAATTCATAATATTTAAACGTCGTACTTCGTAACACTAATACAATATTTAAACAAATGTAGTACTTCTTGAATATAGGCAATTTTCATACACGTTTACTGTGAAACGAGTTGCGTTACAATTAAAGTATACGTAGTACTTCGTGGTTTTAGGCAACTTTAGCGCGCGTTTCGTGTATTGTTGGTTGCATACCTTTAAACAAAATGATTGTGTCATCACTATTTTACCACATGAGCAATCGTGACTTATTATATGCAGTAGTTATTAAGCAGTGAATGGTGCAAGGCGAGCGCTATGTGCTAGGCGAGAGCTATGTGCTAGGCGAGAGCTATGTGCTAAGTCCGTAGAACGAAGTATGTCGTTCGAATAATTTGCTGGCTTTCTTCTACTCTTCCTCTCTCTCTCTCTCTCTCTCTCTCTCTCTCTCTCTCTATCATCTATCTTCTTCCTTTTAATTTTTTTCTTTCTTTTTCTCTCTCTCTCTGTCTTCTTTCTCTTTTCTTTCTCTTTCTTTCCTCTTTCCTCTTTCTTGTATTATTCATCTCTTACTCTATTACTCTTACTCTTTAAGACTAATTGGTTTCTATCACTATCACCAACCACACCATCGTCTTTTTGTTACTTGAGAGAGAGAAATAAGGCTGTACACTACTAAAGTGTATTAAATTGTGGTGAGAAGAGTGAGAGTTTTTAGAGAGGTAAATTTATTTGTAATGATAAAATAGAGTAAGTTCATGTTGGTTAGCCCAAGTTGCATTGCATACTAGAAATTTTTATATAAACAATGTGTACCTGGCTGTGTGTGTATTATGCTGTGTGTGTAATATTATGCATTTTTATGTTTTAATTTAATATCTAGGCCAAAATACTAAGTTTATTTAATTGTTAAATGTGTACGTTTATTTACAGATACGTAATTTACATAAAAATTTGTTTTTTTTTATTATATGCAAACTACAAATAAAATATTTAATATTTTTGAACGTTGTACTTCGTGTAAGTTATGCAATATTGATACAAATTTAGTGTATTGCGGGTCGCAATAATATTAATTTATACTTGAACGTAGTACTTCGTGAAGGTTATGCAACATCAGTACATATTAAGTGTATTGCAGGTTGCATTATTATTAATTTATGTTTTCTCACTTTTTACCTTAATATAAAAATAATGTAATATTTTTGGACGTCGTACTTCGTAAAAGTTATGCAATATTGATGCACATCTGTTGTGCTGCGGGTTGCATTTTATAAATTTAATGTATTTTTATGATTTACTTTAATGTCTAGGCAAAAAAACAATTTTGATTAGTTGCTAAATGTTTACATTTATTTAGAGATACGTAATTTGCAAAAAAATTTGCTGTTTTTTTTATTATATACCACAGAAATAAAATTCTTTAATATTCTTGAACGTCGTACTTCGTGTAGGTTATGCAATATTAATACAAATTTAGTGTATTGCGGGTCGCAATAATATTAATTTATATTTAAACGTAGTACTTCGTGAAGGTTATGCAACATCAGTACATATTCAGTGTATTGCAGGTTGCACTATTATTAATTTATGTCTTCTCACTTTTTGCCTCAATATAAAAAAAATTTAATATTTTTGGACGTCGTACTTCGTAAAGGTTATGCAATATTAATGCACATCTAGTGTGCTGCGGGTTGCATTCTATAAATTTAATATATTTTTATGTTTTACTTTAATATCTAAGCAAAAAAACAATTTTGATTAGTTGCTAAATGTTTACATTTATTTACAGATACGTAATTTGCAAAAAAATTTGCTGGTTTTTTATTATATACCACAGAAATAAAATTCTTTAATATTTTTGAACGTTGTACTTCGTAAAAGTTATGCAATTTTGATACACAATTAATGTATTGTGGGTTGCATTATTATTATTTAATGTTTACGTTTTACTTCATTACTTTGTGAACGTCGTACTTCGTTTGTACTATGAACGCTGCATTTCGTCGCAGTCGGAAGCAACTGCAAATAATCGTCTTACAAGAAAATCGTGATTTTGAGTGCCGTACTTTGCAAACGTCGTACTTCGTCTGTACTATGTACAAAGTCAATTGAACGCTGTTATTCGTCGCAGTCGGCAGCAAGTGCAAATAAACGTCGTACAAGAAAATAATGATTTTGAGTGCCGTACTTCGCAAACGTCGTACTTCGTCTGTACCATGTACAAAGTCAATTGAACGCTAAACTTCGTCGCAGTCGGAAGCAACTGCAAATAAACGTCTTACAAGAAAATCACGATTTTGAGTGCCGTACTTCGCAAACGTCGTACTTCGTCTGTACTATGTACAAAGTCAATTAAACGCTGTACTTCGTCGCAGTCGGCAGCACGTGCAAATAAACGTCGTACAAGAAAATCACAATTTTGAGTGCCGTACTTCGCAAACGTCGTACTTCGTCTGTACTATGTACAAAGTCAATTGAACGCTGTACTCCGTCGCAGTCGGCAGCACATGCAAATAAACGTCGTACAAGAAAATCACGATTTTGAGTGCCGTACTTCGCAAACGTCGTACTTCGTCTGTACTATGTACAAAGTCAAATGAACGCTAAACTTCGTCGCAGTCGACAGCAAGTGCAAATAAACGTCGAACAAGAAAATCATGATTTTGAGTGCCGTACTTCGCAAACGTCGTACTTCGTCTGTACTATGTACAAAGTCAATTGAACGCTGTACTTCGTCGCAATCGGCAGCACGTGCAAATAAACGTCGTACAAGAAAATCACGATCTTGAGTGCCGTACTTCGTAAACGTCGTACTTTGTCTGTACTATGTACAAAATCAAATGAACGCTGCATTTTGTCGCAGTCAGAAACAAAGCAAACGTCGTGCAATGAAACAATAATTTTGAGCGCTGCATTTGTGAGCGCCGTACTTCGTTTGTTACTTTATGGTCACATGAACGTCGTATTTCATCGCACAGAGCACCATACTTAATGCACTTAAATGAACGTTGTACTTCGTACAAGTTAGGCAATATTAATACACATTTGGTGTATTGCGGGTTGCATTATTAATTTACAAAAATAGCTATGATTTTATATACAACTAAAAATAATTCATAATATTTAAACGTCGTACTTCGTAACACTAATACAATATTTAAACAAATGTAGTACTTCTTGAATATAGGCAATTTTCATACACGTTTACTGTGAAACGAGTTGCGTTACAATTAAAGTATACGTAGTACTTCGTGGTTTTAGGCAACTTTAGCGCGCGTTTCGTGTATTGTTGGTTGCATACCTTTAAACAAAATGATTGTGTCATCACTATTTTACCACATGAGCAATCGTGACTTATTATATGCAGTAGTTATTAAGCAGTGAATGGTGCAAGGCGAGCGCTATGTGCTAGGCGAGAGCTATGTGCTAGGCGAGAGCTATGTGCTAAGTCCGTAGAACGAAGTATGTCGTTCGAATAATTTGCTGGCTTTCTTCTACTCTTCC
>NW_026986642.1:0-2500 GCF_031307605.1 Tribolium castaneum | reverse complement strand
CGGACTCGAGATCGTCGGAAGCGGATTTCCGTTGCACTGGTGGTAGACTGCGACTGCGTCGCCTCCGGTTTCCAGGGAGTGTCTGAGGTGTTCGGTTGTACGAGGTGCACGAAGCATCAGCAGTAGTTGTAATGTTGGGCATAGTGACAGGCGTTTTAGGATAGTTGGGAGACCATTGCTCGACGGGGTCTTCCCGTGTGGAAGACTCCTCCCTTCGAACCTGCCGTGTCCCATTATGTTCGAGAATGGGGTCTATACCGGACTTATTATGTACTCGATCGGTCTCCATCGGAGTCATCGAGGACGTTCCGGGGAAAGTTTCAACGGAGTGCACCGCGGTGGGACTTGGCTCGGCCTGCACTCGTAGCCCACCCAACACAGAGTCTTCATCTATGGCAATCGCCATCAAAGGAGAGATACCACAGGGCCTAGATGGATTAGGCCCGAGCCGGGGCACGGTTCGGCGTGACTCACGAAGAGCCACTTCCGTTTCCCCGGTATTGGGTGGCGCCCGGGTATGGACTTGGGCCTCCACCACAATTCTCGCCGAATTAGAGCTTCGTAGGGGCACACCTTTGGTAGGTGCCCTGGACCTGGTGGTCGGTCCGGGCGAGGCACTGCTACTACACCCCGCTTTCGGAGACGCAGACTCCAAAGAGCCTGCGATCGTACTCGCTGGTGAGATGGAGCCAGCCCTGATATTGGTCTGGGCCAGGCTCCTGCGTGCTCGCTCCAAGAAGCCCTTATATTCGGGTTTCTCTCTCCTTGATCTGACCTGTTGGTGGGTCAGACCCGTGGAGGCCATCATCTCCTTATAGAAGATGCCGTTACTGGACCTGGCCTCCACAATGGCGATTTTCTCCATAAGCTCCGACTCAGGTTGGGGGAGCGCCTTTGCCAGATCAGACTGATACTGGACAAAGTGAGCCTTTCGCTCATGCTGACGAGTGCCAGCCAAGGTGTTAAACCTTGTCCCGCACCATCGACACTCCGTATTATTCTTTCCACACTCCTTCTTGTGTCGGGCCAGAGATGTCTTCAAGGCATAGCTCCGGCCGCAGTCACAAACAAAACCCCCAGCCATGTTCTGCATGGGGGCACTGGTAGAGGGCCCCTGAGCACCAGAATTTGATGTCTTGGTGCCAGATAAAGTGGTTAAACCCATAGCCCTACTACGAACCGGGGGCTCATTAGACTTCCCCGGGCGCCTCGACATAATGATCTTAAATGTCGAAGTGAGATGTTAATCTCAGCGGAAATAGCAACTAAGGAAGGAACGCAGTCACACAGTCCACTTTCGAAAAACGCTCTCTTTGAAGCCAGTTAAATTTGCCACAGAAAAATTAATCCCTGTGCCCAGCGGGACCACGAGGAGGTTCTGGCTCTATGACTCTATGTTCGCACAGAGAGTCATAGTTACTCCCGCCGTTTACCCGCGCTTGCTTGAATTTCTTCACGTTGACATTCAGAGCACTGGGCAGAAATCACATTGCGTCAACACCCGCAGGGGCCATCGCAATGCTTTGTTTTAATTAGACAGTCGGATTCCCCCGGTCCGTGCCAGTTCTGAGCTGACCGTTGAATGGCGGCCGAAGAGGACTTCCGGACGCCCTGACGGGCGCACCCGGAGCCTCGCAGCAAGACGGTTCCGCGGGAGGCCTAGGCACGGGACCGAACTCGGATTCGACATTGACCGCCGAAACGGAACAACGCTTCACCTCGCACAGGCCCGGCACGTCAGCCGCGACCCGCTTCCTCGCCAAGCCCGACACGCCCCGATCCTCAGAGCCAATCCTTATCCCGAAGTTACGGATCCAATTTGCCGACTTCCCTTACCTACATTATTCTATCGACTAGAGGCTCTTCACCTTGGAGACCTGCTGCGGATATGGGTACGAACCGGCGCGACGCCTCGACGTGGCCCTCTCCCGGATTTTCAAGGTCCGAGGGGAAGATCCGGACACCGCCGCAACTGCGGTGCTCTTCGCGTTCCAAACCATATCTCCCTGCTAGAGGATTCCATGGAACTCGAACGCTCATGCAGAAAAGAAAACTCTTCCCGGATCTCCCGACGGCGTCTCCGGGTCCTTTTGGGTTGCCCCGACGAACTCTCTTGCGAGGGCCCGAATTATTAACGGTTCCGCTGCCGGGTTCCGGAATAGGAACCGGATTCCCTTTCGCCCAATGGGTGTGTGCTCGCTTCGTACGTTTACGTTCGAATTAAAAACGAACCAACGACATATCTACACCACATCAACATCGGCTTTCGCCTAGGGCTTAGGATCGACTGACTCGTGTGCAACGGCTGTTCACACGAAACCCTTCTCCACGTCAGTCCTCCAGGGCCTCGCTGGAGTATTTGCTACTACCACCAAGATCTGCACCGACGGCGGCTCCAGACGGCCTCACGGCCAGTCCTTCTGCGCTCACCGCCGCGACCCTCCTACTCGTCAGGGCTTCATGGCCGGTTAATTAAATAACCGACCGCACATGCCGCTGA
>NW_026986641.1:22500-35282 GCF_031307605.1 Tribolium castaneum | reverse complement strand
CGTTCACTTGACTTTGTACATAGTATAGACGAAGTACGACGTTTGCGAAGTACGGCACTCAAAATCGTGATTTTCTTGTACGACGTTTATTCGCACGTGCTGCCGACTGCGACGAAATGCAGCGTTCATAGTACAAACGAAGTACGACGTTCACAAAGTGATGAATTAAAACGTAAACAATAAATAATAATAATGCAACCCACAATACACTAATTGTGTATTAAAATTGCATAACCTACACGAAGTACGACGTTCAAGAACACTAAAGAATTTTATTTGTGTTGTATATAATGAAAAAACAGCAAATTTTTTTGCAAATTACGTATCTGTAAATAAATGTAAACATTTAGCAACTAATCAAAATTGTTTTTTTTGTCTAGATATTAAAGTAAAACATAAAAATACATTAAATTTATAAAATGCAACCCGCAGCACACTAGATGTGCATTAATATTGCATAACCTTCACGAAGTACGACGTCCAAAAATATTAATTTTTTTTTATATTGAGGTTAAAAGTGAGAAAACATAAATTAATAATAATGCAACCTGCAATACACTTAATATGTACTGATCTTGCATAACCTTCACGAAGTACTACGTTTAAATATAAATTAATATTATTGTGACCCGCAATACACTAAATTTGTATCAATATTGCATAACCTACACGAAGTACGACGTTCAAGAATATTAAAGAATTTTATTTGTGTTGTATATAATAAAAAAACAGCAAATTTTTTTGCAAATTACGTATCTGTAAATAAATGTAAACATTCAGCAACTAATCAAAAGTGTTTTTTTGCCTAGACATTAAAGTAAATCATAAGAATACATTAAATTTATAAAATGCAACCCGCAGCACAACAGATGTGCATCAATATTGCATAACTGTTACGAAGTACGACGTCCAAAAATATTAAATTTTTTTTTATATGAAGGTAAAAAGTGAGAAAACATAAATTAATAATAATGCAACCTGCAATACACTTAATGTGTACTGATGTTGCATAACCTTCACGAAGTACAACGTTCAAATATAAATTAATATTATTGCGACCCGCAATACACTAAATTTGTATCAATATTGCATAACTTACACGAAGTACGACGTTTGAAAATATTAAATGTTTTATTTGTAGTTTGCATATAATAAAAAAAAAAACAAATTTTTATGTAAATTACGTATCTATAAATAAACGTACACATTTAACAATTAAATAAACATAGTATTTTGGCCTAGATATTAAATTAAAACATAAAAATGCATAATATTTATTAAAATGCAACTTGCAATACACCAAATGTGTATTAATATTGCTTAACCTTTACGAAGTACGACGTTCACGAAGTACGTCGTTTACGAAGTGCGACGTTTACGAAGTACGTCGTTTACGAAGTGCGACGTTCACGAAGTACGTCGTTTACGAAGTGCGACGTTCGCGAAGTACGACGTCTACACATTAGGGCACTCAAAATTATTGTTACGTTGTACGACATTCAGACGTTCCAACTGCGACTAACTACAGCATTCATTTGACTTTGCACATACGACGAACGAAGTACGACGTTTACGAAGTACGGCGCTTAAAATAATTTTGTTTTTATTAATTAATTATTTTTTTTAAAACAAACGTTTTTATAATTAAATTTTATAATGGTTTAAATATAAAATATGACTTTTTAATATTATCAATATTTAAAATATTTTCTCCCTTTTGTGTGTATGCCTTATAGTTATAGAGCTGTGCGCTTCGGTAGACGTCGCCTGTGGAGCTATGTCAGTGGAGCGGTGCGCACATCCAATACCGAGCGGCTGCCTCGATCGGTGTCGCGCTGGTATACATATGGTAGTGGTGTGTGTCGATGCGTTGAGTGAGGCGATATGAACGGTGTAACGGTTTAGTCGAAGTTTATCATAAATGACGACGACAAAACGACCGATTATGTATACGTTCTGCATTTGCTTCCAATTTATCGACGTTTATCGCACATTTCCGCTATCGAATTCGAATAGGGCTTTGCTTGCGAGATTGCTTTATTTTGTGATTTTGTGGCTCGCCCAGTTCCCCACAGCGAGATTGCGGATGCGGCAAAACGTATTCTCTTACGTTGGCGGTCCTTATGCAATCAAACTTTGTTGGACTAACAAATGTTTGTGATTTAAACAAACAAAAATAATAAATGCGTCAACTCTCTAATATCCGAGCGAGAATATTTATATAATATTCGTAACGTTTATGGATTCGAAAGAATTTCATAAATTCACGTCGCATTCAATCTTGCGAAGAGTGAAGAGAATGTTTGAACTTTTAAATCGGCAAAGGTAAAAAATAATATTATAAATATTATTATTATGCCTTTATTGACCGATATATGTGTTGTGGTGTTTAACGACTACGACGACGATGATGACGATACATTTATCTCTATATCGTACGAAGAAAAGAAGAAACAGCGTGGCGTTACTTTCTTATATGTTAGATTGTTTCGCACAAACGCGCATATTCTTCATCTTTATAAACGATGATGATGAGTATTTTATTCTCTCGTCTGTCTCAAAAAACACAAAAACACAGTTCCCTGGTTGATCCTGCCAGTAGTCATATGCTTGTCTCAAAGATTAAGCCATGCATGTCTCAGTACAAGCCAAATTAAGGTGAAACCGCGAAAGGCTCATTAAATCAGTTATGGTTCCTTAGATCGTACCCACATTTACTTGGATAACTGTGGTAATTCTAGAGCTAATACATGCAAACAGAGCTCCGACCGGAGACGGAAGGAGCGCTTTTATTAGATCAAAACCAATCGGTGGCGGTTTCGCCGTCATCGTACAACTTGGTGAATCTGAATAACTTTACGCTGATCGCACGGTCTCGCACCGGCGACGCATCTTTCAAATGTCTGCCTTATCAACTGTCGATGGTAGGTTCTGCGCCTACCATGGTTGTAACGGGTAACGGGGAATCAGGGTTCGATTCCGGAGAGGGAGCCTGAGAAACGGCTACCACATCCAAGGAAGGCAGCAGGCGCGCAAATTACCCACTCCCGGCACGGGGAGGTAGTGACGAAAAATAACGATACGGGACTCATCCGAGGCCCCGTAATCGGAATGAGTACACTCTAAACCCTTTAACGAGGATCAATTGGAGGGCAAGTCTGGTGCCAGCAGCCGCGGTAATTCCAGCTCCAATAGCGTATATTAAAGTTGTTGCGGTTAAAAAGCTCGTAGTCGAATTTGTGTCCCGCGCCGCCGGTTCATCGTTCGCGGTGTTAACTGGCGTTTCGCGGGACGTCCTGCCGGTGGGCTTAGCTCGAGAGGGCGGCCCAACTCAATCCCGCCGCGGTGCTCTTCATTGAGTGTCGAGGTGGGCCGGCACGTTTACTTTGAACAAATTAGAGTGCTTAAAGCAGGCTAAAACTTCGCCTGAATACTGTGTGCATGGAATAATGGAATAGGACCTCGGTTCTATTTTGTTGGTTTTCGGAACCCCGAGGTAATGATTAATAGGAACGGATGGGGGCATTCGTATTGCGACGTTAGAGGTGAAATTCTTGGATCGTCGCAAGACGGACAGAAGCGAAAGCATTTGCCAAAAACGCTTTCATTGATCAAGAACGAAAGTTAGAGGTTCGAAGGCGATCAGATACCGCCCTAGTTCTAACCATAAACGATGCCAGCTAGCGATCCGCCGACGTTCCTCCGATGACTCGGCGGGCAGCTTCCGGGAAACCAAAGCTTTTGGGTTCCGGGGGAAGTATGGTTGCAAAGCTGAAACTTAAAGGAATTGACGGAAGGGCACCACCAGGAGTGGAGCCTGCGGCTTAATTTGACTCAACACGGGAAACCTCACCAGGCCCGGACACCGGAAGGATTGACAGATTGAGAGCTCTTTCTTGATTCGGTGGGTGGTGGTGCATGGCCGTTCTTAGTTGGTGGAGCGATTTGTCTGGTTAATTCCGATAACGAACGAGACTCTAGCCTGCTAAATAGGCGTATTTCGACATCCCAAATGCCGGCTGGAGCCGGGTTCGCCCGGTCTCTATGTGCGGTTTTTACTGTCGGCGTACAAACAATTCTTCTTAGAGGGACAGGCGGCTTCTAGCCGCACGAGATTGAGCAATAACAGGTCTGTGATGCCCTTAGATGTTCTGGGCCGCACGCGCGCTACACTGAAGGAATCAAAAAAAAAAAAAAAAAAAAAAAAGGTGCCCGAGGGCACGTTTATTTAAGAAACAGCCGCCAAATTGGGCGGAAAGTCTGTTACAAAATTTGAAGTCTATTTACAATATTTTCATTAATTATACTAAGTTAACGAAATATATTTCCAACTTTTCTGTCGTCAAAGTATGCCGTCTCCTAAATTGAAGATGAACAATATTGAAAGGATAATTTATCAAAGCTTTCCCAAACCTTGCTTTTCGGTTTTGAAGTTGAACAAAAATGGTGAATTAAATGTGACAAGAAAAGTCCAGTGTAGGAAAAGTTTGAGAAGTTTTACAATTTTTAGGCTGACGGGGGCAAGTAAGAATTTTTGTAGAAATAAAAACTTAAAACTAACTTAAGTAAACCTAACTAACCTAGTCTAACAATCACACTGAAGGTGAGTGAAGTGAGAGTGTTTTGCGTGTATGCTTGTGTGATTGTGCGTGTGTGTTTGTGTATATGGGTGTGTGATTGTGCGGGAGAAAGTGTGTGTGTGTGTGCATTTATTGTGATTTGTGGGTGCGTGTGTAGGCTTGTGCAAACCCATGTTATGACGTGCATAAATGTGTATGTGCAAGCATGTGTGTGTGTATGCAAGTTTTGTGTATAGTGCAGGTGTGAAATTGCGTAACATGTAAGTGTGTGTGTGTTTTGTGTTTGTGTAAATTATGTATGTACAACTATTAAGTGTCAATCCGGGAAGTCATAATCGAGTGGTCAAATCCGGGTGATTTCCCAATCCGTTTTGTGCGTCTGCGAACAGGTGGTGCTCCAAAATCTAGTGGATTGAGTCATCCTAACCTAACATTACATGCTAACCTAACTAACTTATTCTAAAGTCAAATCCGGGGGAGTCAAATCCAGGGAAAGTGCACTAAACACTTCGTCATCGTCAATGTAAGGGACCTGTGTAAGGTCAGGGGGCCAAATTCCGGTAATTTCCCTAATCCGATTTTGAGCGTCCGTAAACATAGGGCATTCTAAAATCCGGTGGATTGGGTCATCGTCATATTCGGGGCAATTGTCACACTTCGCGTTTTCACTTTTTCCAAGTCTGGTTTGGTGGATTCCAAAATTCCCATGTCCTGTGAGAACTTGAGACTTGTGATGCGAAAACGTGATTGGGGGGCCTTCAAGTCGGTGAAAAACGTCCGGAAAAAATTCAAACGAAACTCGTCCTTTCGTCGATGTTTCCCATCGGCTTTGCCAACAGTCAAGGGCACGAAGTCGGGCATATTCTTTGCAGTGGGCCACGGAGTCGAAGGTCTGCGGTGTAATTACCTCATCGAAGAGTAAAGCACTCCGCCCATGTTTTATCTCGCTGATGCAATTTCGGACCTGAATTTCAATGTCGATGGGAAGATTTCCAGCCAGGACAGCGGCGGCTTCTTTTGACACGGATGCGTAGCACTTTGCAAGAATACGGTTGAAGGGGGCTTGTGCAGACAGATATTGCCGGTTGTTCTTCACAACATGAAGTCTGTCTGACCAGATTCGGCTACCGTAGGTGATAATCGGAACAATTGCACCGTGATAAATCACGCGGAGTGATTCATCGCATGTTTGTCCAAATTTCCTTGAAGCAAGAGTTCGAAGACTCATTGAGATTTGCCGGACTTTCTTCGCTGTGTAGCTTGCATGGCTTTCGAAATGCAATTTGGAGTCGAGAAGAATGCCAAGGTACTTCTGCGTTTTAACAAGCGAGATTTTCTTTCCGTAAATCCGAATGTCGAGGTCCCGGTGGTGGGCTCTCGGAGGACATTTATGTATCATAAATGTTGTCTTCGTTTCTGAAACTGTCAATTTATTACGAGTAGCCCAATCTGTAATTTTGTTTGTTACCTGATTTAATCTTGTCTTAAGTTGTGATCGAAGATCTGATTTCACAATAACAGCAAGATCGTCGGCGTATGCGATTGGAGTTGCAAAATCCGACCATTCTGAGTTCAAAAGAGTGTCCATAGTCAGGTTCCATAGTGTGGGGCCCAGAACAGATCCCTGAGGGCATCCTTTGGTGCAGAATTTTCGAACTGAGACGTCTCCCTGCGTAAATTCCACGACTCGGTCTGTGAGGTAGCTCTTGATCATCGCTGTTAGTTTCGAAGTCACTCCTCGATTTCGAAGTGTTTTTATCAGAGAGGGCCACCATAAGTTATCAAAAGCGCCTTTGATATCAAAGAAGATCGTCGCCACATACTTGGCCTCGGAGTCCCGAATTGTTGAGACAAGTAAGTGCAGTGCATCACTTGTCGAACGTCCCTTGACAAATCCGAATTGGCGTTGAGAATGCAACGGCGACAGTTCTTCTTCCAACTTTCTCCTTATGGTTTTCTCAAGAATTTTGCCATGCTCCGGAAGCAGTGTTATCGGCCGGTAATTCTTGATATTTGAGTGGCTCGCTTTCGGGTCCTTAAGCAGAATTACAAGGTTGCCCTTTTTCCAGGTGGTCGGAAAGTAGTTTAGGGTCCAACAAGCATTGTATATTCTGGTTATTATCGGCGTAATTTTGGGGTGTAATCTTTTTAAGATCTTTCCTTTCAGGTTGTCAAGACCAGGGGCCTTTTTGTTTTGTATTTGAGAGACGAGCTGGTCGACTTCCGCCTCGGTAATCACAACGTCACTTCCCACTTCCGCTGTGGTAGCTCGGTAATCCCCTTGAGTGATTCGTTGCTCCTCGGTGTTGATGTCGGGGTCGTCATCAGGAAGCAGATTTGCGACGAGAAATTCCATGGTTGAACGAAAATCCCTGGTTATGTTTTCATCATCGGTTTGAAAAGATTGCAAAATTCCACGAGTTTTGAATTTTTCAGAGGCCAATTTGTAGATAACTCCCCAGGGATTCCGCGCCAGGTCATTTTCAGCAAATTCCAGCCAGCTTTGTCGTCTCCGTTTCTCGACTTTCTCTTTGAAAGTTTGTTTAGCCTTTGTCATTTCGTCGAAAAGGTGGTCAGAATATTCACGGAATCTGTTGCGATAAAATAGAGATTTTTTCGCAAGGTAGATTTTTCGAAATCTGTCCAATTCTTCATTCCACCAGTCGGGCCTACCCACAAAATTTTTCCGCTTTTTCCCGTGTCGTATAAATATAGCTTTAAGTCCGCTATATAGTTGATTGGTCGCGCTTTCAATTTCCCGAATGGAGTCAATCGTCGAAAAACGTTCTTCCAGGCGGCTCAAGAGGGCGTCGACCTGCGGTTGCAGAATTTCTTCTTTAACCGAGTCCAAGTCCAATCTGAAAGTCAAAGAAGGTGTAGTATGGTCTGCATGTGAAAGATGTTTATTAATTTTAAAGCTTATTACATTATGATCAGATGTGGTTACATTTTCAACTTTCCAATTTGCTACCTCAATGAGAGGATTGTTTGACATAATTGTCAGATCAATATTTGATTCGCCATTAATTGTCTGGAAAGTCGGGATATTGTTCGGTTGATTAGCTAAATTTAAGTTATAATTTACTAAAAATTCCTCAATAATGTGCGACTTTCTATCATTAAAATGATCAAACCATAGTTGTGACCTCGAATTAAAATCTCCGCAGATAAGGACTCTACTACCTGCTACAAATTCCATCACTTTGTGCAGGTGTTCAAAAATTGGCAACGGATTTTCGCTTGGCGGCAGGTAGATGCTCAAACAAAAGATTTGTACATTATTTACCGAGATAGAAAGTAATGTTAAGAATTTATTTGAAAGTTGAGGGTAAAATAAGGGATTTAAACTTGGGTCAAAACACAAAATTGCCGTTTGGAATTTTGGATCGTTAGTTGCAAAGCAGCTAATTGCGGTCGAGATTCCTGACAATCTGTAATTTTGCCCGTATTTAACCCTATGCGGCTCTTGTAAAAATGCCAATTGGAAATTATTATCAAGTGCATATTTAACTAATTCTGCCGTTGCCAATTTCGCGCCATTGCAGTTTAGCTGAATTATATTAATTGTGTTATCCATCAAAGTCGATGTTTTTTAGGGCCTCTTGCATCCGGTGTTTGTAAATGGGACAATTGGTTGACCCTGCTGGATGATTAAGTTCTTGTTGGCCGGCTCTTTCACAATTACTGCATTTGTGTTTGTCCTCATTATTTTTGAAATTACAAGAAATTGACTCATGATCATTGCTGGCACAGTAACCACACTGTTTTTCAGAGTTGCAAAATTTTGAAACGTGCCCAAATTTCTGACATTTAAAGCATCTTGTTATTCTCAGGTAATCTCTAACATGCAGGGATTTCCAGCTTACGAACAATTTGCTACCTGATGCGATAAAGTAATTACGCGCAGCGGGATGAATTTCAATAACCCAATGGTTTGTTTTTCCCTCTTTATTCCCTGCTTTGAAAGCCGATTTTACAAATTGTTTTGGAATATTTCCCGGTAAATCTGGTTGCTTTTGAATTTCCTTAATTAGCTCGTCGGCCACCATTTCTTTCGGGACATCAAAAACTTGAATTTTTGGCCACACTTTATTAATTCTTTCCGCTTGTAAATTTAAAGATTTGAGGACAGGGCTATCAGTTAAGTTCAAAATAGACGAACACGTGGACTCAATTAAAATTGCATTATTTCTAATCGGGACGATTTTATTCACTTTAATGCCAAATTCATGCGGTGACTTGGATGTTAATATTTTTCTCGTGTCTTCGGATGATTTCACATTTTTTAGACTTTCATTGGGTTTGACAATTACTTTATAGTTGCTCTGAGGGAGCTTTGCCGGGGCTGTGACGGGTTCAGTGCTTTTTGTTAAGTTTGACTTCAAAATCTGGCTGTATCTCGGTCCAATCGGCGACGAATTTGGGTTTAAATTATTTATTTTATTATCAATGACTTTTTCCACAATGCTGGCTATCTTATTTTCAATATCGGATTCAAAACTAGGTTTTCTGAAGCTTATTAAAATATTTCTTAGGCCGGATTGTATGTTTTGTATAGCCGTTTGATAAGTTTGTCTCTCGCGGATAGACTCTTTCGATTTCAGAATGAAACTATCCAAAACTTTTAAATTTTTTGAGCAGTCTTCAATAATATTTGCGATATCATCGCCGGAGTTTTCATGATCCAATTGATCGCTTGTCGACGACGTCGAGTTTCGACGTGACGACCCCATTTTTAAATAAAAGCCCTGATGGGCAGATAAATTTTAAGCGACTCACCAGATTTTGTATGATTTTGTCTTGGTGTTTGCACTTCCACAAGCACAAACTGTTTGTCACTTCTCAATGCGCGTTGGTCCGAGCGGAGCGAAACGATCCGATCGGTTCAAGCGGTGAACAGCGACTGGACTGAAGGAATCAGCGTGTCCTCCCTGACCGAGCGGTCCGGGTAACCCGCTGAACCTCCTTCGTGC
Organism: Tribolium castaneum; assembly: GCF_031307605.1. Lineage (NCBI taxonomy): Eukaryota > Metazoa > Arthropoda > Insecta > Coleoptera > Tenebrionidae > Tribolium > Tribolium castaneum. Next base: position 25,729 of record NW_026986641.1, on the reverse strand, counting down.
TAGGGATTGGGGCTTGCAATTGTTCCCCATGAACGAGGAATTCCCAGTAAGCGCGAGTCATAAGCTCGCGTTGATTACGTCCCTGCCCTTTGTACACACCGCCCGTCGCTACTACCGATTGAATGATTTAGTGAGGTCTTCGGACCGGTGCGCGGTGGCGTTTCGACGTTGCCGATGTTGCTGGGAAGATGACCAAACTTGATCATTTAGAGGAAGTAAAAGTCGTAACAAGGTTTCCGTAGGTGAACCTGCGGAAGGATCATTAACGTGTAAATGTTGTTGTTTAGTTGTCACACATACACACACATTTTGTCTGTGCTGATCAACAAAAAACACACATACATACACTATTCGTATGATGATCAATTCTCATACAAAATTCTTTATTATGCGTCGAACGGAAAAGCAACAACGGGTCGTCTTGCATTAAGCGGATCTGTTGTTACGTTTTTCGATTTATTTTATAAATCGATTGTAAACGTGCCGTAAACGACGTTTTCAAAGAATTTTTTCGAACATTAACACGAATCAATATTGTCGAAAGATGGTTATGTGCTAATGTTTTATTATTGCTTTCGCAGTGCCGGTCTTAGCGTATTTCCATCATCGTATTCGCTTCGAAAAAAAGTACTAATACACAGTGGTGGTGTATAATTAATGTGCAAGAGATGTTGTTGTTGTTGTAGTATTTGTATATGGTTGGAGTTATTTATAATAACAAACAAGAATGAATGAATGAATAATAATGGTGTCTGCCAATACGATCGTACTTTATGTACACGACTAAAACTTTATACATACAAACCATAATAATAAATAAACTCGAAACAACCAACAACAAAATTAATACGCTACTGTACATACAAATACACATTTATACATACCATCATTTTACTTAACCGATGGTGAGTGATGTTTGAAAAATAAACGCTTAGGCTTACGGTTTTGTAAGCCAGTCTTTGCGTATTTTCTTCATCGTATTCGCTTCGGAAAAAAGAAAATAAAGATGGTGTATAATTAATGTGTAAAAGAGATGTTGTAGTTGTAATTTAATTTGTAAATGGTTGGAGTTTATTAATAAATAAAAGGGGCTGTCTATTCGTCTGTACTTTATGTACAAGACTAAAACTTTATACATACAAACCATAATAATAAATAAACTCGAAACAACCAACAACAAAATTAATACGCTACTGTACATACAAATACACATTTATACATACCATCATTTTACTTAACCGATGGTGAGTGATGTTTGAAAAATAAACGCTTAGGCTTACGGTTTTGTAAGCCAGTCTTTGCGTATTTTCTTCATCGTATTCGCTTCGGAAAAAAGAAAATAAAGATGGTGTATAATTAATGTGTAAAAGAGATGTTGTAGTTGTAATTTAATTTGTAAATGGTTGGAGTTTATTAATAAATAAAAGGGGCTGTCTATTCGTCTGTACTTTATGTACAAGACTACAAAAACGTTTTATAACAATAAAAAGCTCGAAACAACCAATAACAAAATATACTACTACTATACTACTATACATACAAACGCACATTTATAAATACATAAAATCAATTTACTTTATCGATAGTGAGTGATGTTTGGAAAAAAACGCTTAGGCTTACGGTTTTCGGGTACCTGGGTTCCGCATGCGTCGAAGTAATAATTTACTTTAACGACGCGACGAACCGTAGGAATCTAAATAAAAAAGTTTATTAACTTTTTTAGATTCTGTGGGTTTTAAATGATATACGCCCGACTGACGAAGGAACGTTTTGCACTGCCTGTGCTTTTCTTTTGATTCGTTTTTATGTCGACGGACGTTCTTAGAATGCCCACCAAACGACGTATCACACAAAACACCCTACAATTGTATTGTTTGGTAAATATTGTTGTGATTAAGTTTGTAGCTGTGGCGTTTGTTTGAAGAAAACGTCTGGTTTTTCGACATATTTTCTATTTAATAAATATACATAATGCTTATCGCAAAAGGAGCAGAGTTTTATAGACAAAGTTGATAGAGAAAAAAAACCTAATAGATATATATACGTATTTATAAAACGTTAATATCATCGGGTTATTCTTTATGTAAACTTAAACTATAACTGCATACTCTTTTCGATAAGTAGAAACAAATGCCACTTTAATTAAATAAAATATTATAAAATATAACGCCGAACGTTTCTTTCGATTGGTCCGTTTCTCACATATACATCACAATTGTAATAACCTTAAGTAGTTATTTTTGTTGTTGTGTGATGATGAAACGATTTCGATGTGGAACGGTGCGTTATGTAATAATATTTTAAATTTGTTTGAAAAGATTACCCTGAACGGTGGATCACTTGGCTCGTGGGTCGATGAAGAACGCAGCTAATTGCGCGTCAACTTGTGAACTGCAGGACACATGAACATCGACATTTCGAACGCACATTGCGGTCCTCGGATATACTGTTCCCGGACCACTCCTGGCTGAGGGTCGTGTCAATTTCAAAGACTGCTCGGTTTTTGTCTTAAACACAGCGCACAATGTTGTGTAGACAATTACGTCGGAGCGTGTTGGGTGCAAATATGACGCGTTACTATAATTGTTAATTGATTGTCGGTTGTCATAATAAAATATTATGCAACGTAGACAACAATAAAAACAATATAAAAAATAACGCGGCATCCTAAAACGCAATAGCGGCTGACATTCTTATTAGTTTGTTGGTACAAGTTGGTTTAGACGTAGCACGTCCGATATTAAAAAGCAGCCACAACGCTTAAATTTCGAACGAAGCGATCGTCGTGTCCGAGACGTTAAAGTTGTTTATATGCATATTTTATGCACTATAATTAACAACAACAACATTCTCGCAACGACGTCAGATCGATGTTTGAAATTGTTTGGAGGCAGCCATATAAACGGAATACGTGTAATTATCGTCTGACAAAATAAAGGCAAATTTATATTTGCGACCTCAGAGCAGGTGAGACTACCCGCTGAATTTAAGCATATTATTAAGCGGAGGAAAAGAAACTAACTAGGATTTCCTTAGTAGCGGCGAGCGAACAGGAAAAAGCCCAGCACTGAATCCCGCGGCCGAAACCGGACGCCGGGAAATGTGGTGTTAGGGAGGATCCGTCATCCCGAGATTGTGCGACGCGTCCAAGTCCATCTTGAACGGGGCCACAGCCCATAGAGGGTGCCAGGCCCGTAGTGACCGTTGCCGATAACGGGAGGATCTCTCC
>NW_026986641.1:5000-17500 GCF_031307605.1 Tribolium castaneum | reverse complement strand
ACTACATTTGTTTAAATATTGTATTACTGTTACGAAGTACGACGTTTAAATATTATGAATTATTTTTAGTTGTATATAAAATCATAGCTATTTTTGTAAATTAATAATGCAACCCGCAATACACCAAATGTGTATTAATATTGCCTAACTTGTACGAAGTACAACGTTCATTTAAGTGCATTAAGTATGGTGCTCTGTGTGATGAAATACGACGTTCATGTGACCATAAAGTAACAAACGAAGTACGGCGCTCACAAATGCAGCACTCAAAATTATTGTTTCATTGCACGACGTTTGCTTTGTTTCTGACTGCGACGAAATGCAGCGTTCATTTGACTTTGTACATAGTACAGACGAAGTACGACGTTTGCGAAGTACGGCACTCAAAATCGTGATTTTCTTGTACGACGTTTATTTGCACGTGCTGTCGACTGCGACGAAGTTAAGCGTTCATTTGACTTTGTACATAGTACAGACGAAGTACGACGTTTTCGAAGTACGGCACTCAAAATCGTGATTTTCTTGTACGACGTTTATTTGCACGTGCTGCCGACTGCGACGGAGTACAGCGTTCAATTGACTTTGTACATAGTACAGACGAAGTACGACGTTTGCGAAGTACGGCACTCAAAATCATGATTTTCTTGTAAGACGTTTATTTGCAGTTGCTTCCGACTGCGACGAAGTACAGCGTTCAATTGACTTTGTACATAGTACAGACGAAGTACGACGTTTGCGAAGTACGGCACTCAAAATCATGATTTTCTTGTAAGACGTTTATTTGCAGTTGCTTCCGACTGCGACGAAGTACAGCGTTCAATTGACTTTGTACATAGTACAGACGAAGTACGACGTTTGCGAAGTACGGCACTCAAAATCATGATTTTCTTGTAAGACGTTTATTTGCAGTTGCTTCCGACTGCGACGAAGTACAGCCTTCAATTGACTTTGTACATAGTACAGACGAAGTACGACGTTTGCGAAGTACGGCACTCAAAATCATGATTTTCTTGTACGACGTTTATTTGCACTTGCTGTCGACTGCGACGAAGTTTAGCGTTCATTTGGCTTTGTACATAGTACAAACGAAGTACGACGTTTGCGAAGTACGGCACTCAAAATCATGATTTTCTTGTACGACGTTTATTTGCACTTGCTGTCGACTGCGACGAAGTTTAGCGTTCATTTGACTTTGTACATAGTACAGACGAAGTACGACGTTAGCGAAGTACGGCACTCAAAATCGTGATTTTCTTGTACGACGTTTATTTGCACGCGCTGTCGACTGCGACGAGGTTTAGCGTTCACTTGACTTTGTACATAGTATAGACGAAGTACGACGTTTGCGAAGTACGGCACTCAAAATCGTGATTTTCTTGTACGACGTTTATTCGCACGTGCTGCCGACTGCGACGAAATGCAGCGTTCATAGTACAAACGAAGTACGACGTTCACAAAGTGATGAATTAAAACGTAAACAATAAATAATAATAATGCAACCCACAATACACTAATTGTGTATTAAAATTGCATAACCTACACGAAGTACGACGTTCAAGAACACTAAAGAATTTTATTTGTGTTGTATATAATGAAAAAACAGCAAATTTTTTTGCAAATTACGTATCTGTAAATAAATGTAAACATTTAGCAACTAATCAAAATTGTTTTTTTTGTCTAGATATTAAAGTAAAACATAAAAATACATTAAATTTATAAAATGCAACCCGCAGCACACTAGATGTGCATTAATATTGCATAACCTTCACGAAGTACGACGTCCAAAAATATTAATTTTTTTTTATATTGAGGTTAAAAGTGAGAAAACATAAATTAATAATAATGCAACCTGCAATACACTTAATATGTACTGATCTTGCATAACCTTCACGAAGTACTACGTTTAAATATAAATTAATATTATTGTGACCCGCAATACACTAAATTTGTATCAATATTGCATAACCTACACGAAGTACGACGTTCAAGAATATTAAAGAATTTTATTTGTGTTGTATATAATAAAAAAACAGCAAATTTTTTTGCAAATTACGTATCTGTAAATAAATGTAAACATTCAGCAACTAATCAAAAGTGTTTTTTTGCCTAGACATTAAAGTAAATCATAAGAATACATTAAATTTATAAAATGCAACCCGCAGCACAACAGATGTGCATCAATATTGCATAACTGTTACGAAGTACGACGTCCAAAAATATTAAATTTTTTTTTATATGAAGGTAAAAAGTGAGAAAACATAAATTAATAATAATGCAACCTGCAATACACTTAATGTGTACTGATGTTGCATAACCTTCACGAAGTACAACGTTCAAATATAAATTAATATTATTGCGACCCGCAATACACTAAATTTGTATCAATATTGCATAACTTACACGAAGTACGACGTTTGAAAATATTAAATGTTTTATTTGTAGTTTGCATATAATAAAAAAAAAAACAAATTTTTATGTAAATTACGTATCTATAAATAAACGTACACATTTAACAATTAAATAAACATAGTATTTTGGCCTAGATATTAAATTAAAACATAAAAATGCATAATATTTATTAAAATGCAACTTGCAATACACCAAATGTGTATTAATATTGCTTAACCTTTACGAAGTACGACGTTCACGAAGTACGTCGTTTACGAAGTGCGACGTTTACGAAGTACGTCGTTTACGAAGTGCGACGTTCACGAAGTACGTCGTTTACGAAGTGCGACGTTCGCGAAGTACGACGTCTACACATTAGGGCACTCAAAATTATTGTTACGTTGTACGACATTCAGACGTTCCAACTGCGACTAACTACAGCATTCATTTGACTTTGCACATACGACGAACGAAGTACGACGTTTACGAAGTACGGCGCTTAAAATAATTTTGTTTTTATTAATTAATTATTTTTTTTAAAACAAACGTTTTTATAATTAAATTTTATAATGGTTTAAATATAAAATATGACTTTTTAATATTATCAATATTTAAAATATTTTCTCCCTTTTGTGTGTATGCCTTATAGTTATAGAGCTGTGCGCTTCGGTAGACGTCGCCTGTGGAGCTATGTCAGTGGAGCGGTGCGCACATCCAATACCGAGCGGCTGCCTCGATCGGTGTCGCGCTGGTATACATATGGTAGTGGTGTGTGTCGATGCGTTGAGTGAGGCGATATGAACGGTGTAACGGTTTAGTCGAAGTTTATCATAAATGACGACGACAAAACGACCGATTATGTATACGTTCTGCATTTGCTTCCAATTTATCGACGTTTATCGCACATTTCCGCTATCGAATTCGAATAGGGCTTTGCTTGCGAGATTGCTTTATTTTGTGATTTTGTGGCTCGCCCAGTTCCCCACAGCGAGATTGCGGATGCGGCAAAACGTATTCTCTTACGTTGGCGGTCCTTATGCAATCAAACTTTGTTGGACTAACAAATGTTTGTGATTTAAACAAACAAAAATAATAAATGCGTCAACTCTCTAATATCCGAGCGAGAATATTTATATAATATTCGTAACGTTTATGGATTCGAAAGAATTTCATAAATTCACGTCGCATTCAATCTTGCGAAGAGTGAAGAGAATGTTTGAACTTTTAAATCGGCAAAGGTAAAAAATAATATTATAAATATTATTATTATGCCTTTATTGACCGATATATGTGTTGTGGTGTTTAACGACTACGACGACGATGATGACGATACATTTATCTCTATATCGTACGAAGAAAAGAAGAAACAGCGTGGCGTTACTTTCTTATATGTTAGATTGTTTCGCACAAACGCGCATATTCTTCATCTTTATAAACGATGATGATGAGTATTTTATTCTCTCGTCTGTCTCAAAAAACACAAAAACACAGTTCCCTGGTTGATCCTGCCAGTAGTCATATGCTTGTCTCAAAGATTAAGCCATGCATGTCTCAGTACAAGCCAAATTAAGGTGAAACCGCGAAAGGCTCATTAAATCAGTTATGGTTCCTTAGATCGTACCCACATTTACTTGGATAACTGTGGTAATTCTAGAGCTAATACATGCAAACAGAGCTCCGACCGGAGACGGAAGGAGCGCTTTTATTAGATCAAAACCAATCGGTGGCGGTTTCGCCGTCATCGTACAACTTGGTGAATCTGAATAACTTTACGCTGATCGCACGGTCTCGCACCGGCGACGCATCTTTCAAATGTCTGCCTTATCAACTGTCGATGGTAGGTTCTGCGCCTACCATGGTTGTAACGGGTAACGGGGAATCAGGGTTCGATTCCGGAGAGGGAGCCTGAGAAACGGCTACCACATCCAAGGAAGGCAGCAGGCGCGCAAATTACCCACTCCCGGCACGGGGAGGTAGTGACGAAAAATAACGATACGGGACTCATCCGAGGCCCCGTAATCGGAATGAGTACACTCTAAACCCTTTAACGAGGATCAATTGGAGGGCAAGTCTGGTGCCAGCAGCCGCGGTAATTCCAGCTCCAATAGCGTATATTAAAGTTGTTGCGGTTAAAAAGCTCGTAGTCGAATTTGTGTCCCGCGCCGCCGGTTCATCGTTCGCGGTGTTAACTGGCGTTTCGCGGGACGTCCTGCCGGTGGGCTTAGCTCGAGAGGGCGGCCCAACTCAATCCCGCCGCGGTGCTCTTCATTGAGTGTCGAGGTGGGCCGGCACGTTTACTTTGAACAAATTAGAGTGCTTAAAGCAGGCTAAAACTTCGCCTGAATACTGTGTGCATGGAATAATGGAATAGGACCTCGGTTCTATTTTGTTGGTTTTCGGAACCCCGAGGTAATGATTAATAGGAACGGATGGGGGCATTCGTATTGCGACGTTAGAGGTGAAATTCTTGGATCGTCGCAAGACGGACAGAAGCGAAAGCATTTGCCAAAAACGCTTTCATTGATCAAGAACGAAAGTTAGAGGTTCGAAGGCGATCAGATACCGCCCTAGTTCTAACCATAAACGATGCCAGCTAGCGATCCGCCGACGTTCCTCCGATGACTCGGCGGGCAGCTTCCGGGAAACCAAAGCTTTTGGGTTCCGGGGGAAGTATGGTTGCAAAGCTGAAACTTAAAGGAATTGACGGAAGGGCACCACCAGGAGTGGAGCCTGCGGCTTAATTTGACTCAACACGGGAAACCTCACCAGGCCCGGACACCGGAAGGATTGACAGATTGAGAGCTCTTTCTTGATTCGGTGGGTGGTGGTGCATGGCCGTTCTTAGTTGGTGGAGCGATTTGTCTGGTTAATTCCGATAACGAACGAGACTCTAGCCTGCTAAATAGGCGTATTTCGACATCCCAAATGCCGGCTGGAGCCCGGTCTCTATGTGCGGTTTTTACTGTCGGCGTACAAACAATTCTTCTTAGAGGGACAGGCGGCTTCTAGCCGCACGAGATTGAGCAATAACAGGTCTGTGATGCCCTTAGATGTTCTGGGCCGCACGCGCGCTACACTGAAGGAATCAGCGTGTCCTCCCTGACCGAGCGGTCCGGGTAACCCGCTGAACCTCCTTCGTGCTAGGGATTGGGGCTTGCAATTGTTCCCCATGAACGAGGAATTCCCAGTAAGCGCGAGTCATAAGCTCGCGTTGATTACGTCCCTGCCCTTTGTACACACCGCCCGTCGCTACTACCGATTGAATGATTTAGTGAGGTCTTCGGACCGGTGCGCGGTGGCGTTTCGACGTTGCCGATGTTGCTGGGAAGATGACCAAACTTGATCATTTAGAGGAAGTAAAAGTCGTAACAAGGTTTCCGTAGGTGAACCTGCGGAAGGATCATTAACGTGTAAATGTTGTTGTTTAGTTGTCACACATACACACACATTTTGTCTGTGCTGATCAACAAAAAACACACATACATACACTATTCGTATGATGATCAATTCTCATACAAAATTCTTTATTATGCGTCGAACGGAAAAGCAACAACGGGTCGTCTTGCATTAAGCGGATCTGTTGTTACGTTTTTCGATTTATTTTATAAATCGATTGTAAACGTGCCGTAAACGACGTTTTCAAAGAATTTTTTCGAACATTAACACGAATCAATATTGTCGAAAGATGGTTATGTGCTAATGTTTTATTATTGCTTTCGCAGTGCCGGTCTTAGCGTATTTCCATCATCGTATTCGCTTCGAAAAAAAGTACTAATACACAGTGGTGGTGTATAATTAATGTGCAAGAGATGTTGTTGTTGTTGTAGTATTTGTATATGGTTGGAGTTATTTATAATAACAAACAAGAATGAATGAATGAATAATAATGGTGTCTGCCAATACGATCGTACTTTATGTACACGACTAAAACTTTATACATACAAACCATAATAATAAATAAACTCGAAACAACCAACAACAAAATTAATACGCTACTGTACATACAAATACACATTTATACATACCATCATTTTACTTAACCGATGGTGAGTGATGTTTGAAAAATAAACGCTTAGGCTTACGGTTTTGTAAGCCAGTCTTTGCGTATTTTCTTCATCGTATTCGCTTCGGAAAAAAGAAAATAAAGATGGTGTATAATTAATGTGTAAAAGAGATGTTGTAGTTGTAATTTAATTTGTAAATGGTTGGAGTTTATTAATAAATAAAAGGGGCTGTCTATTCGTCTGTACTTTATGTACAAGACTAAAACTTTATACATACAAACCATAATAATAAATAAACTCGAAACAACCAACAACAAAATTAATACGCTACTGTACATACAAATACACATTTATACATACCATCATTTTACTTAACCGATGGTGAGTGATGTTTGAAAAATAAACGCTTAGGCTTACGGTTTTGTAAGCCAGTCTTTGCGTATTTTCTTCATCGTATTCGCTTCGGAAAAAAGAAAATAAAGATGGTGTATAATTAATGTGTAAAAGAGATGTTGTAGTTGTAATTTAATTTGTAAATGGTTGGAGTTTATTAATAAATAAAAGGGGCTGTCTATTCGTCTGTACTTTATGTACAAGACTACAAAAACGTTTTATAACAATAAAAAGCTCGAAACAACCAATAACAAAATATACTACTACTATACTACTATACATACAAACGCACATTTATAAATACATAAAATCAATTTACTTTATCGATAGTGAGTGATGTTTGGAAAAAAACGCTTAGGCTTACGGTTTTCGGGTACCTGGGTTCCGCATGCGTCGAAGTAATAATTTACTTTAACGACGCGACGAACCGTAGGAATCTAAATAAAAAAGTTTATTAACTTTTTTAGATTCTGTGGGTTTTAAATGATATACGCCCGACTGACGAAGGAACGTTTTGCACTGCCTGTGCTTTTCTTTTGATTCGTTTTTATGTCGACGGACGTTCTTAGAATGCCCACCAAACGACGTATCACACAAAACACCCTACAATTGTATTGTTTGGTAAATATTGTTGTGATTAAGTTTGTAGCTGTGGCGTTTGTTTGAAGAAAACGTCTGGTTTTTCGACATATTTTCTATTTAATAAATATACATAATGCTTATCGCAAAAGGAGCAGAGTTTTATAGACAAAGTTGATAGAGAAAAAAAACCTAATAGATATATATACGTATTTATAAAACGTTAATATCATCGGGTTATTCTTTATGTAAACTTAAACTATAACTGCATACTCTTTTCGATAAGTAGAAACAAATGCCACTTTAATTAAATAAAATATTATAAAATATAACGCCGAACGTTTCTTTCGATTGGTCCGTTTCTCACATATACATCACAATTGTAATAACCTTAAGTAGTTATTTTTGTTGTTGTGTGATGATGAAACGATTTCGATGTGGAACGGTGCGTTATGTAATAATATTTTAAATTTGTTTGAAAAGATTACCCTGAACGGTGGATCACTTGGCTCGTGGGTCGATGAAGAACGCAGCTAATTGCGCGTCAACTTGTGAACTGCAGGACACATGAACATCGACATTTCGAACGCACATTGCGGTCCTCGGATATACTGTTCCCGGACCACTCCTGGCTGAGGGTCGTGTCAATTTCAAAGACTGCTCGGTTTTTGTCTTAAACACAGCGCACAATGTTGTGTAGACAATTACGTCGGAGCGTGTTGGGTGCAAATATGACGCGTTACTATAATTGTTAATTGATTGTCGGTTGTCATAATAAAATATTATGCAACGTAGACAACAATAAAAACAATATAAAAAATAACGCGGCATCCTAAAACGCAATAGCGGCTGACATTCTTATTAGTTTGTTGGTACAAGTTGGTTTAGACGTAGCACGTCCGATATTAAAAAGCAGCCACAACGCTTAAATTTCGAACGAAGCGATCGTCGTGTCCGAGACGTTAAAGTTGTTTATATGCATATTTTATGCACTATAATTAACAACAACAACATTCTCGCAACGACGTCAGATCGATGTTTGAAATTGTTTGGAGGCAGCCATATAAACGGAATACGTGTAATTATCGTCTGACAAAATAAAGGCAAATTTATATTTGCGACCTCAGAGCAGGTGAGACTACCCGCTGAATTTAAGCATATTATTAAGCGGAGGAAAAGAAACTAACTAGGATTTCCTTAGTAGCGGCGAGCGAACAGGAAAAAGCCCAGCACTGAATCCCGCGGCCGAAACCGGACGCCGGGAAATGTGGTGTTAGGGAGGATCCGTCATCCCGAGATTGTGCGACGCGTCCAAGTCCATCTTGAACGGGGCCACAGCCCATAGAGGGTGCCAGGCCCGTAGTGACCGTTGCCGATAACGGGAGGATCTCTCCTCAGAGTCGGGTTGCTTGAGAGTGCAGCCCTAAGTGGGTGGTAAACTCCATCTAAGGCTAAATATGACCACGAGACCGATAGCGAACAAGTACCGTGAGGGAAAGTTGAAAAGAACTTTGAAGAGAGAGTTCAATAGTACGTGAAACCGTTCAGGGGTAAACCTGAGAAACCCGAAAGGTCGAAAGGGGAGATTCAGCGTGACTCGATAGCGGCGCTAAATGATCGTGCGACGAACGGCGTACGCGTCGTTCGCGCCTTTTGTTTATGCGAACCGAAGTCGAACGCGTGCACTTCTCCCCCAGTAGGACGTCGCGATCCTTTGGGTGTCGATCTAAGGCCCGCGGTGGAGCCCGTTCGAACGGTTCGCCGTTTCGGACGAACCCGCGGTGTTTCCCGGTCGACTCGCTCGAAGGTATGCATATGGCGCCGGGCCGCTACACAGTTAGCGTCCGACCATTGGCAAGCGCGTTCGTTTATGACGGTAATCGCACCTGGTGTCGGTTCTGTCTACGAATGGCTGTTCGCCAATGAGTTCTCGGACAGACTCGGTTGAAACGCCGATCTGCGACGCTATAGCTTTGGGTACTTTCAGGACCCGTCTTGAAACACGGACCAAGGAGTCTAGCATGTGCGCGAGTCATTGGGACATGACTAAACCTAAAGGCGCAATGAAAGTGAAAGTTCGTCTTGCACGGACTAAGGGAAGATGGGCGGCCGTTACGGCTGTCGCCCCGCACTCCCGGGGCGTCTCATTCTCATTGCGAGAAGAGGCGCACCAAGAGCGTACACGCTGGGACCCGAAAGATGGTGAACTATGCCTGGTCAGGACGAAGTCAGGGGAAACCCTGATGGAGGTCCGTAGCGATTCTGACGTGCAAATCGATCGTCGGAACTGGGTATAGGGGCGAAAGACTAATCGAACCATCTAGTAGCTGGTTCCCTCCGAAGTTTCCCTCAGGATAGCTGGCGCTCGTCGCTTACGAGTTTCATCCGGTAAAGCGAATGATTAGAGGCATTGGGGTCGAAACGGCCTCAACCTATTCTCAAACTTTAAATGGGTGAGATCTCCGGCTTGCTCGAACTTTATATGAAGCCGCGAGACTCGAATCAGAGTGCCAAGTGGGCCATTTTTGGTAAGCAGAACTGGCGCTGTGGGATGAACCAAACGCCGAGTTAAAGCGCCTAAATCGACGCTTATGGGATACCATGAAAGGCGTTGGTAACTTAAGACATCAGGACGGTGGCCATGGAAGTCGGAATCCGCCAAGGAGTGTGTAACAACTCACCTGCCGAAGTTACTAGCCCTGAAAATGGATGGCGCTGAAGCGTCGTGCTTATACTCGGCCGTCAGCGGCATGTGCGGTCGGTTATTTAATTAACCGGCCATGAAGCCCTGACGAGTAGGAGGGTCGCGGCGGTGAGCGCAGAAGGACTGGCCGTGAGGCCGTCTGGAGCCGCCGTCGGTGCAGATCTTGGTGGTAGTAGCAAATACTCCAGCGAGGCCCTGGAGGACTGACGTGGAGAAGGGTTTCGTGTGAACAGCCGTTGCACACGAGTCAGTCGATCCTAAGCCCTAGGCGAAAGCCGATGTTGATGTGGTGTAGATATGTCGTTGGTTCGTTTTTAATTCGAACGTAAACGTACGAAGCGAGCACACACCCATTGGGCGAAAGGGAATCCGGTTCCTATTCCGGAACCCGGCAGCGGAACCGTTAATAATTCGGGCCCTCGCAAGAGAGTTCGTCGGGGCAACCCAAAAGGACCCGGAGACGCCGTCGGGAGATCCGGGAAGAGTTTTCTTTTCTGCATGAGCGTTCGAGTTCCATGGAATCCTCTAGCAGGGAGATATGGTTTGGAACGCGAAGAGCACCGCAGTTGCGGCGGTGTCCGGATCTTCCCCTCGGACCTTGAAAATCCGGGAGAGGGCCACGTCGAGGCGTCGCGCCGGTTCGTACCCATATCCGCAGCAGGTCTCCAAGGTGAAGAGCCTCTAGTCGATAGAATAATGTAGGTAAGGGAAGTCGGCAAATTGGATCCGTAACTTCGGGATAAGGATTGGCTCTGAGGATCGGGGCGTGTCGGGCTTGGCGAGGAAGCGGGTCGCGGCTGACGTGCCGGGCCTGTGCGAGGTGAAGCGTTGTTCCGTTTCGGCGGTCAATGTCGAATCCGAGTTCGGTCCCGTGCCTTTTGGCCTCCCGCGGAACCGTCTTGCTGCGAGGCTCCGGGTGCGCCCGTCAGGGCGTCCGGAAGTCCTCTTCGGCCGCCATTCAACGGTCAGCTCAGAACTGGCACGGACCGGGGGAATCCGACTGTCTAATTAAAACAAAGCATTGCGATGGCCCCTGCGGGTGTTGACGCAATGTGATTTCTGCCCAGTGCTCTGAATGTCAACGTGAAGAAATTCAAGCAAGCGCGGGTAAACGGCGGGAGTAACTATGACTCTCTTATGACCTGGTCGCAGTCTGCCTGGATGTGTCTAAGGCCTTTGACACAGTTCCTCATTCTATCTTAGGACCAGCACTGCGAATGAAGGGTCTTCCCGAGCAGGTGGTACGGCTTGTGGAAGACTCCTATAAGGATCTGCACACAGTCGTCAAACAGGGCACGGCGGAAGTGACCCTAAGTCTCCAGCGAGGGGTGAAACAAGGCGACCCCCTCAGCCCCTTCTTATTCAACGCAGTTTTGGAACCCCTTTTACTGCAGCTGGAGAGTCACCCGGGGTATAAGGTTGGTGGAGAACTGGCTAGTGTCTCCTGCATGGCCTTCGCTGACGACATTTTTCTAATAGCGGCTAATGTACCTCAGGCATGCACCCTGCTACGAGTTACGGAGGACTACTTAGAGAGGCTGGGAATGAGGATCTCAGCCCCGAAATGTACGTCCTTCGAAATACGCCCGACAAAAGACTCCTGGTACGTAGCAGACCCCGGGTTGACACTGACGAAGGGAGAGAGGATCCCGGTTGCGGCCGTGGATGCCGTGTTCAGTTATCTCGGTGTGGAAATATCTCCTTGGGCCGGTATTACATCGGAGGGCATTGAGAGAGATTGGCGTGGTACTCTACATAGAGTCCAACGCCTGGCCTTAAAACCACACCAGAAACTTGAACTAATCTCCCGATACCTAGTCCCCCACTTTCTCTATAAATTGGTGGTAACAATACCATCAATCACGCTGATCAGGCAACTAGACCAGGAGCTGAGAGTAGTGGTTAAACAAATATGCCATCTACCGCAGAGCACTGCGGACGGTATGATTTACTGCCGCAGGGTAGATGGCGGACTAGGTATCCCCAAGTTGGAGATCGTAACTGTCACCTCCATCTTGAAGGCGGGTCTCAAATTTAGAGACTCGCAAGACAAGATTATGCAAGCTCTTTGGCTAGCTTCGGGAATGTCATCTCGATTAAACTCGCTAGCCAAGGCAACAAGGGTCCAACCCTGGCCACCCAACAACATCAAAGACCTCGATCGACATAAGGTGGCCAGGAAGAAAGAGGAGCTTGCTAGGTGGGCGTCTCTGACCTCGCAGGGTAAGTCGGTTAAGTCCTTTGCCGGCAGCAGAACTGCAAACGCTTGGCTTATTAACAAAAAGCTCCTAAAGCCAAGCACATTTATAAGTGCCCTCCGCCTGCGAGGCAACGTAGCTGGTGACAGAGTTGCGTTGAACAGAGCAATCCCACAGGCGAACCTGATGTGTAGAAGATGTGGGTCCCAACGTGAGACACTGGGACACATCTTG